>NW_020450812.1:145473-265335 GCF_003343035.1 Apteryx rowi
CCAGACTCTTCTCAGTGGTGCCCAGTGACAGGACAAGAGGCAACAGGCACAAACTGAAACACAGGCAGTTTCATCTGAACATGAGGAAAAACTTTTTTACTGTGAGGGTGGCTGAGCACTGGAACAGGTTGCCCAGAGAGGTTGTGGAGTCTCCTTCTCTGGAGATATTCAAAACCTGCCTGGATGTGATCCTGTGCAACGTGCTCTAGGTGACCCTGCTTGAGCAGGGGGGTTGGACTTAGATGATCTCCAGAGGTCCCTTCCAACCTCAGCGATTCTGTGATTCTGTGATTCTGTGATACACTTTTGGAAAAAAGATAAAACCTCTCAGGCAGACAAAACCTTCTTTGTGTCAGGTATAGAATCATAAAATAATTCAGGCTGAAAGGGACCTCTAGGGGTCATTTGGTCCAAATCCTGCTCAAAGCAAGGCTAACTCTGAAGTTAGATCAAGTTGTTCAGAGGGTCCCACAGCTATAAAAGCCAAAGTCTTGCCTGTGTCATGCAGCCAGGCCTTGACCCACAGGATGTATCTTTTCCTACTGGAGTCCTTCCTCTGGGCTGGCAGGATCAAGGAGAACCTCCCCTGAGCTCCCATGTCCTTCCCTCTAACCCTTGGAAACTGAGGGAAGAACTGAGATGTGCATACATGGCAACTGAAAGTCATTATGGAAAAAAAAAAATGCAGAGAACGGATTTTCAATGTGCCAATATCTTCAGAAAAAAATAACAAGAAACAACATAATTTAAATCAGTGCAGAAGAACCAACACATTTGTTTGCCTTCCTTTCAGCCTAGAAGTTTAAGTCATCTTTTCTTTTTCTTTCTCTTTTTCCATTATAAAAGTTCTATGTGTATGCCCCCCCTGCCCCGCTCCAGATTGTTATTGACGTGCTGATACTCACATATGGCAATCATTAAATACTGCAAAAGTGYACCACAGATGATTTAATTATTTTCTTAGAATGTTTTGAGGAATTCAGGTACAAGTATAAGTTCTTAGGAATACCCTCTATATTTGGTATCATCTTTTAAAGAGGAACATACATATTTAATTTTGGAAATGACATCATATACCTGTCGTGACCATATGAAAGCCAGATCTGATTTTTCTCAGTGGAAAATGTGTAGATACACTCAATATTTTACAGGCAGACACATAAAACTCTGCAGTCTCACAAAGAAAGAAGGTGAACTATCCCCAGCCCAGAAGACTTTAGGGCTGAGTCCTTAAGGGATCTTTGCACTCTGGTCCTGATTTAGAAACCAGTTCAGAAGGTGAGCCATACTATCATAAAGAGTTCTTCTTTTGCCTCTCTTTCACATAAACCATATATAGATGAAAATACTAGTTTTCAGATTATCTCTCTTGCTTGCGACCCATAAGCTTCTACCGTGCTATCAGCAAATTCAGACCTTGTGTTCCTTCCTTCAAGTCACTTAGTTTTTACCCAGTTCTTAAACAGGGCCAGTTTCATGGCTTTCACCTTCTCTTCCCTTCTAATGACATCATCTTTCCTTATCCTGGCCCTCAGGGTGGTATTTTTGCCTGTCCTGGTCTCCCATGTGCCCAGGTACCTCATCTTCCCCATGCCCTCCTCTGACCCTGGAATGGAGGAACACCTGGGGCTCACCCCACCAGACCCTTGGCTAGACTCTAACTCCTCTCACAAAAAATAACTTCTGCCATGGAAATCATAATTGCATAAATAGAAATTAACACTGTAAGTAATTCTCCAAAGCAAACTGAAACTGTCTATATGATCAGCCAGTTTGCTGAACAGTAATATGGTCTTTTGGATACAAGTGAATGAAAACAGAGCAGTAGCAGAATACAGCCTCATTACGTTTATGGTGAATGGAATCTGGACAAATGTGAAGCCAAATGATGCCTGATGCAGTGTCACCGTGTCAAAAATTTTCTTGGTCAAAGCTTTCCAAAAGCTGGAGATATAAGATTCCTATTACTGAAGTGAGGTAAGCAAACATTTGAGTTGCAATTCATTTCACTTGCTTGTATCAATCTGAAAATCAGCTGTCTAGTGTCGCCTAACTATTTAGACTTTCTGTGTAGTTACTGGAGAGGGAAAGGTACCTACAAGGTGATCTCCATCATTATGAGAGAGGTGTCGAAGATAATTTTTACTTCTTTTTCTTCTTTCCTTGTTGTGAAAGGAATGCCAATGGACAATTTAAACTACTCGTGACTTGAGGAGAAATGAAACCTGTCATAGTAACAGATAATAGATTACAGATAACATTGATAACAGAATATTTCTGGATTTTCAACTCCACTGAATGCCATTATCATTCTATCAGAGGGACAATTTAAGCATGACAGTTGGGCACATCTATTTATTAATGCCACATTTTCAAAACAGCTCCTTTCTCTATTTTTTTCAAGAGATTTTTTTTTTTTTCTCTTTTCCAGTTAGTTCTAATAATGTATGGAAGAATTCAGACAATTCTAGGAAATAAATCATTTGACCTTTCAACTGCCATTATTAATATGTCTAAAATGTGACATAAATTTATGTATATCTATATTGATATATCCTTGATCATTTTTAACAAAAGTGGTGGTTTAGGATAACCTAAGTAAAAATGAATGTTAATAATGTCACTGAAAGTTCATGGAAACTTGTAGAATTGTTTTATTCCCTTTAGGGCTGGTGATATAGTTCTATGAGTTTATAAAATATTTTGCTAGACTAGTTTACATTTTTAAACTGCCATTTTGTTGCCTAAAGTTATAAAAATAGCTCCCAGTCCATGATTTCACTCATAGCAGCAGTGCAAAAGAACACCCACTGTTCAGCAGTGCTGCTGCATACAGAGGAAACCTTTAACAAACACATACAGACTGACACAGAAGTTGTGCACTCACTGAGATGTATGCCGGGCTGGGGAAAAGGTATTCTACCCTTAATGTCAGTCATGGTGAATGTTTTCTTCAGAGCTACTGCTACCAGAAAAATGCTGACAGTCAACTAGCCTGCTGTGCTGGCGGTCCTTGGACAAAGAACCTGCACTCCATATAAAACTAATGAGCAGCATGCGTATGAAATATTCTTCCGTTCATTGATAGCTGGTAGGGCATGAGGTGGTGTAGAATTATTTTTTACAACACAGTGTATTAATTAGCAGATTGTGCTATATATTAGAAAAAAACTAACCATATGTGGAAAGCTGAAATATTTGAAGGGGAATTTTTCCAAGATCGTGAAGGCCCCAGAAATTTAGACACAACAGCAAATGCTGAATTCACCCTGAGCTGAGAGCAGATTGTGTACAGACTGTGGTTTCGTAGTATATCACTATAGATCATATCATGAAATATGTTTATACATAGAAGACATGGCATATCAGTATCTCTTCAGATGCTTTGTCTATTTACTTGGAGTATCATAAATGTTGTGACATGAAATATACTTAAAGTAGCAGAAATCCCAGATCAGCAGCTTTCTAGCTTCCTTTGACAAGCTGTTACACATCACCTCCCTCTTTCACGGAGAGTGTGTGCTGCAGGTTAACTCAAACAAAAATCATTACTGGTCCTCTGGGTCATCCAGGAAGCAGAAAATCCATCTTTCCTGAGGGTACTGAGATTAGCCTTACAGTTTCCTATACATGCTCAAAAGAAGCTCCTCTCCAGGGCTCCTCAAAATATTCCTGGCCAAATTGAGATTTAGATTTCAATTTAGATTTTAGCCTAAAAGCGAGTAGAATGATGACAAGAAAATACAGCCACAGGTTTTCCATTGGTTATGAGAAAGAGAGTTCAGTTTCCTTAAAAAGCTGGGTGGAAAATATAGCTGTGCCTGAACACAGGAAAAGGGTTCAGGAGTCTCTCTGGTAATTCACAGGCAACAGGAACACAACTGAGACTATGGAGGAGGCAGGACACCGTGTCCTTAAGAGGTGTTTGCTATCTGATTTTAAAGTGTCACAACCTTTTCTGGAGCAGGGCCACGTGTTGGTTTTGAGGCCCCTGCATTCTCACAGTGAACACGGACACAGTCGTAGTGCCTCATGGAGTGAAATGCCTATCTGAGCACTAGACACCTATGAAAAGCCTATGCCTTCAGTAGAACAGGTTGTGTGCAGCAGCTGGGCTTTATATTTTGTCCGTGTCATTTCCCAGCGTATTCAAACTTTCATTTCTTCTACATGGATGTAGCAAGTTGTCAGTCATACACAGTCACAGCAAGTCTTTGGCCCTGGAACATCATGTTCTGACCTCTCCTCCATACCTGTCTCCTCTGAGGCCTCAGGAGGCTAATGAGGGGACTTAATCATGTATGCTGCAGGTTGAACTGGTATGGATTAGAAAACCAGATGCCATAGAAATACACAGCAGGGACATGTTCTCTAAATAATCAGTGTCTCTGCTTTCTTTACACTTTGTTTCTGGAAGAGTGGGACTGATGCAGATTAACCTACATGCTTTAGAATGAAGCATTTTGATGTTCTTTGGTCATATAAAAAGAATAAGAACAGCATGAAGGAAACAGTGGTATTAGCTGCAATACTCATTATCATTGTATGTGTTCACAGACTTGAGCAACAGATTCAGAAGGAAGAGAAAAGTCCAAAAATAGGTGTGGTAGGCACTGGTCATATTCAGTAGGCATCTCATGCTGTGCAGGTTACTTTGCCGATTGCACTGGCCACACTCTTGAGTGTTGAGGATAGATCAGGAGTAAAGGCAGAGAAAGAGGGGAGACATTACTAATGTAATTGATACACAGCTAAAATTTGTCATAAGTCAAGGCAAAACTAACAGATTTGTTGTACCAGTCTGGATACAAACAATAGATTTTTTTCTCAGCAGTAACGGGGAACCAATAAGTTATTAATTCATGGACTGGGGATGTGGAGATCCCAGGTTGCTTGTTTGCTCACTGGCTTATGAAAGTACTTGGAAAACCCGTCTCTGTGTGCTCTAAAGAGTCCAGGTGACATAACCTGTATATCCTGGATGATGACTAATGCCTGAGAAATCATTGCTGAAGATGAGCATTAGAGAATGCATTTAGATGTGTACCTGTTCAAATATAGAAGAGTAAACTTTTTTTTTTTTGGCTAGCAAAATATACACAGGAGCAGGAGTGAAAATAGACAGCTGTGAGGATTCCCAGTAGATTCACACTGTGACAGGACATACTTAAAAGTTATTATTTCATAAAGTATTTTCAGGCCTTTGTGTGGTCTAGAATATTTTCTATGTGTACTGTATATTGATTTTAGTGAGGCTGTGCTTCCATACAAATTTCTTCAGTGACTATGCCTGATTAAGCAACTCCTTCCCTCTGCCCCCATCTCCTGCACTGCCTCAGAATAAGCGTTTTGAAGATCCATTTTGTGAAATGGATCAGGATACTAATCCAGCTGAAGAGAAAACAATTTTTTCCCCCCATTCCTCAATCCAGTTTACATTAAGGTTCCTTAACCAGTTCTGCTTAGACAGCACTGAGAGACGTGCAAAGGCAGAAGTGAGCTATCCAGGCAAAGATAGCTCCAGCTGCCCAGCTGCTCAGGCTGGAACTGCAAATGTGCAGCACAGCCCGAGGGCAGATACAGATGGTGCAACTGGGAGCTGTGGCTTTGCCACTGTCCCCTGCCCGTAGCCACCCATTCCCTCCTCTGTGCACACGCTGGCACTGCAGTTCAGCTGACTGAGAGATAAACTAGCTCAGGAAGCTGGAGACTAACTCTGAGAAAGAAATGAACCGTTTTCAGCTGGATTAGCTTCCCGAGTCAGCTTCACTGAGTGGTCACGTGTGCCTGTGTGGGCTCACAGCGAGACAGACTAGACGTAAGGTTTCAGGTTAGACTTAAACTCCTAGGGAATTTAACCCTCAAAACTTCTGTGTCCTTGTCTCCTTCTCTCTCTCTCTTTCTTCATCGCTGAATTTGGCTGTAATCCATTAATACCCAAGTTTTGGGGTTCACGCACCGTAGTGCCTAGTCTTAATTCTGTGTAACAAGCACCTAGTCTTAATTCTGTATAACATGTTCTGAAAGTCCCTAAAAACAATGAATTTTGCCTTATACTACAGAAGAAGTAATCTGGGTTTCAGGCAAAACCAGGAGATAATTGAGATAAGAGAGTTATATCACTATTGTCGAGACAGGTCTCTTCCCTGTTCTACAGGAATAAGAGAACTGCATATTGAAATGCAATGACATAGGTCAAACAAGAGGTTCCTTTCCCATGAAAGTTAAGCATCAACCCCAATTTATACCAGGGTAAGAGAAAAGATGAATAGTTTCAGCAATGTTTCCTGCCTGAATTTATTGTATTTTGACCCTACAAGAAGCTTCTCTCATGCTGGTGGTTGCATATCCTGAAGTTTGGGCTTTTCATTCTTTTTTTCACATAGAACATACACAAAGTGTCTGGACTTGCACTTACTCTTCAGCCAAAGACCTATAGAGTTACTGTGTGTTCTGACATCAGAAATAGCATATTGTTGGTGAAGACCCAAAAATAACCCACTTCATGGAGAACAATAGATTTCTTGGTAGTATAGAAAAGAATGTAGCCTGTTTATTTTTTATTTTTATTTTTATTTATTTATTTATTTATTTATTTTTTAAGGAAAATCACTTCCCTCTACTTTCAGCTGCTAAAAGAATGAAGTTACATGCATAACAGAGATGCTGCCATCCTATATTTAGTTTACACTGATCTACTGTCTGGCTATAATGTCTAGCTATTCACTCAGCTAATAAGGAGAAAAGAGTCAAGAGCAAATGGAATCTCTGGGAAGGCAAAAAACTGTCTCCTGAATTTATGCTCTACTAGTGCTTAAAAAGGAAAAAGCAGGAACAATTAAGTTGTAAGTGTGACTCTGGGAGTAAGTTCTGTTGTCATGTATGCTATTGGAAAGGACACCTTTAAATCATTACTTCATTTGCATGTACATGAAGTGGGTGAAGGTGAAACTAAATCCCATAGGTCTATTTAAAGTGTCAGTATAGTAAAATCTAAGTTGACTATTACTGAAAGCCAAGGTTCCTCTCCTTGGCTTTGCATCTGTCTTTCTGGTTGTCATTTCACCTATTTAAGCATCAGCTTCCCCATGTTTTAAATGGAGAAACCTTAGTACAGTCTCCTCCGATCTTATTTTGGATAATGTTTTGAATTGTATCAATGAAAAGATGTAAGAGCACAATGTATTATTATTAGCAGTAGCAAGTGTATCTTCTCAGCATGCAGCAACTCTCTTTGAAAAACAAAAAATGAAGGGAAATATCTAACGTTACTTGACTATCTCATTTCTTCCCTAATAGGTATTTTTACTTCTATTTTGCCAAATAGTGGGTTCAATCTTTCTCTGACTTTCTTGTGGCTCCTGTGAGAGATCTTTTGGAGGATCTTGGAGCCTTTGCACAATCTAGCACTTTTCTTCTTTTTCTGCTTAAAAGGTGTGCTATTGTCCTGCAGTCTGTGAGTTCTAAGATGAGGAGAAAAAAGGTTCAGGGCATAGACTTCTCTCACACACACAAATTTGTGTACATTACATACTTCATAGGCTTCTCAGGTTCCTAGTCCTTGACAGTGCAAGATCAGRTGATTTAGCCCATAAAATGAGCATTCAGGAAAGCTGCACTCCCTCTTGTTCTCTGTGTGCTGGTTGCTCATGGAGATCTCCTGCAGCTTTTCAGCATGTCATTCTGTAGTAAAGGGACCATAACTGGGAGTTCATACAGGTGTAGGCCATTCCCCATGTCCAATGGTAACTGCATCATTTACACTCATTTGGAACACATATCTGATTTAGCAGCTTTTGTGGTCCTACAGTTGCTCACAAATAACACAAAGGCATCACTGGGCCCAGAACCTACCACTTTAACTCACTAGTACACATCAGTAGCTATGACTGAGCCTGCCCTGCTATGAATCTGAAGCAAACTCTCTTATTACTTGAAGAAAATGCTTTCAGCTGTGAAAGTGTAGAAGCCTAGTCCCTGAGTGCAGCTTTTTGAAGTAAATGTCATCATAACCAGAAATTCAATGTAATACACAAATACTTCTCATGAACCACAGTGTTTACTGGCTTGCATAGCTCTGTATACTCACTCAAACCACATACAGTAAGAAGGAAAACATTTGATAGCAAGTATATACTTGGTTTGTCCCTCATTTTTCAGCTTCTGTAGTCAATCCAAACCAGATTACTTTATTTTTGCAAAATGTCACCACATTGTAATCAACCTGCAGAACATTATCTAAACAGTATTCCATAAGTATCATTTTAGAGATGCACACACAATAAATATATCATTGAATTAAAGTAGAATTCTTACAGGTGAGGTACATAGTCATCTGCATTATTAGGTTCAGAATAAAAGTCAATAGGAATACACATTTGCATTAGGGTTTGGAGCTACCATGTCCCACAGGACTTCAGACAATTCAGTAGTCCCCTAACTTCCCAAATTCATTCATTTATTCATTCATTCAGTGACAGTGCTTTTCAAAAGATGCCAAATGAATCCGAGAAGCAAGTGTGCTTTGTAAAATTATAATCAGTTTGGAAACTGATTTCGATAGATTCCACTATTGTCTATCACTATTCACTATGAGAAATAGTCAAAGGATTTTTACCAATACAAAAGCAAACCTTCATCTAAAGATCTGATGTATCTTGTGATGAATATGAACAGTTGAAACTAGTGTGCTCAATTTATAGAATTTTTTTAAAATAAGTGTTCATTCTTATCAGATTTGAAACAAAATGTTAATTTTTACCAGATTTTTATAGAAAGATTAGCTGTAAATAAACTGCTATTAATGAGGAAGTACTTCTACATTTGCAATATTTTCAGCTTTATAATCTCATTTTGGAGAGTTCTTTAATAGTCTTTTTCTTAGAGTTCTTGCTACCACTTAGGAATATTCTGACCTGAGTCTTCTGACCAGGAGACTTAACAGAAATAATTTGAATGATAGAAATGATTTGAATGACAAGCTGTGAATAATCTCTGATTGATAAATGACTTGAATGTCTTGGATCTGGAAAGACTTGGAGCAAACACTTTGATTTTACAGTCTCCCAGGCAAGTCACAGCAGAAATAAGGTCACTGAAAGACGTCTCTCCTCTGGGGATAAGAAACATAATATGTAGCCTGAGAACGTAGTAAACAAAAATAAAACAGAAATGGCTACAAAGAGCACTGTGATCCTCCTGCCTAGGGATCTCGGCTGCGTGCCAATGACCCATTTCCAAAGGGAAATTCATGTTGGAGGTACCATCAAAAAATGAAGATCAGCCTGCAAGGAAAGTCCTTGAGAGGGTCCCTTTGTACATGTCCTAATTCAAGATCAGCTCTTGAGTATCATTTGAGACAAATGATTGCCTAACTTTTTCTGAAAGATCTCCACAAATGGAAAGCTTCTACCGCAGTCCATTCCAGTACCTCATACTCATATTATTAGTAATTTTTTCCTAGTGTTTAGTCTCAATTCTGCTCTATGATTTAAGGCCATTAATTGTTGTATTCATCTTGGTAATGTAAATATGCTTTATTCTTTCTGTCTTTGAATCAGCCATTTTTGTATTTCAGCCCTATAGTCCTGTCTCCTATCACTTTCCTCCAGTTTAAGCTATCATAGTCCTTCAGTTTTTCCTCACAGACCATTTTTCTAGAGCAGTTTCTCTGCTCTCTGCTGAACTTTATTCAATTATTTCACATTTTTTTCTAGTCTGTCACCCTAACTGGATGCTGTGCTTCATCTCAAGTCTAGCATCTTAATGCTGAGAGTGGAAAGATTACTAAGGACACCCTTTGAAGATTTTACTTCTGTTTATACAAAAAAAAATGGTATCTTTTTTGTAACAGCATGGAGGCTGACTCATGCTCAGTTTTGATATTTGAACCATCATCCCTTTCTGATCCTTTTTGGAAGAAGCCTTCTAAACATGTTGTTCCCCAATACATAATTCATGTGTCTGAGTCTTCTTGCCTAAAGTATATTCATCCCTATTGAATTTCCATTTATTTTTCCTGACTGTGTCTCCAATTGCCAAGATCATTTTGAATTCTGCCCCTGTCCTCTGACATTCTGGTAGTCTCTCTTTGTTTTATGTTGTCTGCATATTCAGTGAGCATGTTTCCCATTTCATGATCCTGGTCATCAACAATAATATTGAACAGTACCATATGCAGGACAGAATGGTAGTCTGTATTTAATGAGTCACTGCCAAGGTAGCATTGAGTCATTCAGTTACTTGGTGGCTGCTATGCACCCAGAAAACTGACTTTGTCCCAAGTACAGTTTTATAGCCAGGTAGCAGACACCAAGGGGATATCTCTACAAAACAGCTCTTGAGATCTCACAGTTCTTCCTCGCCCCTTTTCTAACTTAATGCAAATCTAAATCCTGCCTTGTCTCACTCAGGTCCTGATCTTTTTGGCCTCCATTTTGGTTCCTGCCCCCAACAAGGCTTGCACCCTCCCTATTACCCTCCTCCTCCTTATCCCAGTCCTTTTTTGCTGTGCTGATTCTTTGGCTTCCTCGCTTCCATCTTGTTTTCTGCCCACAGTTTTGTCTCAGGCTATGAAGTTGTGCAAAGGGACTGTTTTTTGACAATGCTTCTAACTCTCAAAATGCCCTTTTAGATGGAGGAATACTTTCACATCTTCATTTCTGGATCACAGCAAAGTTTAATTATAGATTATACTGCCTGACTGTAACATCTTGGATCACTGTCCCAGGTATCACCATTAGGGCTAACTGCTCACATCTTCACTGCAATATGCTTAAGGTAGAGACCTAACTCTATGCTACTCAGTGTAAATCCCCTAAAGAAATTACATTAGGATAGAGTACACTGTTTGTCCTACCCTGCCCCGATATTAGAACTTTCTCACACATCAGGAAAAAGAATTTGTGACATCGTAGCAATGTCATACATACCAGTGCCTTAAATGACCAGTTTGGCCAGCTTGCTTTCAGATCGATGTTTTAAAGTATGTTAGGTTCAGGGCAGCAACAAATAATCACTTAGTGGCATGTTGTAGCGCATAGAACTCTCATTTTTGGAAATATATATGGCTAAATACACAAACAGGCACACAGACATATGCACACATATGGTGATTTATGAAGAACCATTGTTCAGCTTATAAAAAAATGATTAATTAGTCTGGAGACTCATGTTTTTATGAAGACTGACACATAAATGGAAAACATAAGCACACACTTCCCATGCAGTATCTAAACACTGGCTTGGAAGAACTCTCTCCATGCACTGGTGGGACTACATAGTAGTCTTTTGGTCCATGACATCTCCAGTGGCTTGTCACTAGTGATCTCCCACATACAGTAGGAGCGGGTTTTAGCCATAAATTTTACTTGTTTGCTTTAATGATAAAAAGTACCATCTGCACACAAAAGACACTTTATCACTGTCTGAATTTTCCAAACTGTGTTGCGTGGGTGGACATTTAGAGCCAAACCAAACCAACAGTGCTGCTGCTTTTAAAGACTTTATAATACAAAGTCTATCCCAGTAAACTATTCTTCAGGATAATGTGTTTTTAAGTTGTGTTTGCTTTGGAGAATCTGATCTGCCGGAATGTGATCTTCTCATGTATTTTATCACAGCTTAACTTTGTTAAACACATAATAGGATGTTAATCTCTGCCAAAATATGGGCCCAAAGCTCTTAATCAGTCAATGAAGTGACAGAAGGCATGTGCCACAGTTTTACAAGCACAGCCTCTGGGCTCTAGAAGCAGCAAGTATAAGCAGAAGAAGTAGTTTCATGTTATCAGAAGAAAATAAAGTCACTGGGAGAAGGACAAGCGTAAAACAAAGACTGACAGCATGGAACAAGCTTCTTCCCTGCATGAGCTACAGGTCATTTCAAGACATCACAGAAATGGGTGCTGCTCCTTTGCCCGGACTCCCCAAGGCTTCGCCAAAAGATGGGAAATTGACTCCCTCATGTGGGAGCTCTGTTCTCTCTTTTCTGTCCCTTTCCTTATCTCCTCAATGTCTTCAGGAGCAGCATGATTTCCAGCAGGATTTCACACTGGCCTTAATAAGCATCGCATTCAAGGAAACTTTCTTAAAGTTAAAATACCAGCTGCTGCAGGCAGAGAGGTCCTGTCTCATTGTTGCTCAGCTATATCTACAGCAAGATGTGTCCTTGTTTACCCCGTATGCATCAGGCAGCTATCAGCTCAGAGTTCATGAGCACATTAAAGTCTGATCCATAGTCCTGTGGAAGATGTGAAGGATTTTTGATCCTGAGCCTTAATCTCATAATTCCAGGAAATTAATTTAAATCATTTTAAACTTGCTACTTCTGTGTTTTTAAATGAAAGAATGAGATTGCTTCCTCAAACAGAATTTTGAGAAGAAAACTGAAGTGGAAAAAAGGCAACTTTTTTCCTTTCTTTTTTCTCAGAATGTTCCCATACATTTTCTTGTTTTCATCCACATGAAAAAAATGCATACAAAAAGTCAAATAACACTTTGATGAAAAAAGAGAGTCATGTTTTGGAATTTTCTTTCTTTTTGAAAATGTGAGGAAAAAAATGAACAGGAGTTCTTGAAAAAATACTATTAAAATATTTCTTTAGTTAGACAAATAAAACACACATGATGTATTTTTACTACTCACCAAATCCCTTTTTGTGGGAAAGTTTAGAAAAAAATGGCACTGTTAGAAAAGCTTTCGTTTCTTGTAAATTCATTATAATAAAACAACTAGGACCCTTTTAACAAGATTTTGCATATCTTCCACTTGAACATGCAAGCAAAGTAGTGTTGCTCGTTTCAGCAGTACAATGTTTTCTCAGTAGTACAGTTTAGGCAACAGTGCAGAGATCCATCACACCAGAAAAATTTATATTAGTCCTGTCTCTTAATTTTTTTTAACCTCAAAATTCTTCTTGATGGAAATATAGGCGTAGCTGGTAGTGGCTATCCTATTAGAATGAAATGCTGTAGCCAAAAAATAAGTCATTGCCTTAAAATGGAAAGCTAATGGTTACATTTTGGTCCTTCTCATTTCTTTTAGTGGAACCTACTTTTTATTGCACTCTTGTTATTTGTCCAAAGTAGAAAGACAGGTCTGTGTCATGTATGAAATGCACTTAAAAGATCTTATGCTTCTGAAAAGCTTTTTCTCCTAAGTATTTATAATCAGATATTTCTGAAATAAAGAAAAAGAAATGTATTCACTGAAGACACATTTAATTAATGTGTCATTCATTCATTATTTAATATAAAATCCAGCTTCTAAACGAATGAAGGAAATACTTTTTCCTGTACTATTCAAACTTTAATATGAAGCTATAACGAGTTAAACAATATCTGCTCTCAGTAAGAATTATCAGTTCATCTTAAGTCTGTGGCTCTTCACACTGTATCCTGAAGTAACTTACATCAAGTATACAGTAGTAATTGGGTCACAGCTGAAAGTAAGGAATGCCTACAGTGATTGTTTACCCACATCTTCTCGCACAGGGATCCAGGCCAAAACTGAACATAAGGAACCACTAGTTACGGGGGATTTATCATAATGGCAATAATATGACTGACTTTGAAAAGCTCCTCAAGATTTAACATTTTAAATTTACTCATCATTAACTTTTTTTACTAACTTCACATTTTTTTTTGACAGACTAGGTTAGCACAGAATTAAGATTTCCCTTTGACATCACAAGCCTTTCCAGACTGTTGATCTGAGAACAACACTCAAACCCCTGAATATTAAAAGGTAAGGGTCAGTGCTGATGCTATATTAACTATCTCCCTGTGAGTGGGATATAGTCTCAAGAATTACACACATCAGTGGTAGATAAATTTATGTAAATAACTGAATGGTGGGGGAAAGTGGATTGGGATAATGTTGCTTGCAGTGAGAAGAGAGAGAGGATTAATTTTTAGAGTTTCTGATTGTTTTGTTATCTGATCGGAGACCCACATCTTCAAATAATTATATGCACACCCTAGGTTAACTATTCTGCCTATTTTAACATTAGCTCCTGAAACTTGTGTCAGCTGCTGTTCATGGTTTTAACTCCGTGGGAAAGACCCAGTGAAGTAAAATGATCTGTGGATTTTGGTATGGCAAGTAAAACTAACTGAATTTCTACGAGTAAAAAAAGAAGGTGAAGGGTCTGTAATTCCAAACAAATGGGGGAATTTTCCTAGGGATTAAGATCAGTCTGTTAGAGGTATAAGTGACTGCTGTTCAGTAGAGCTCATTTAAACACTTATTGCTCCTTGAGGAAGAGAAGCCTTTAGACACCATGTTACCAAGTGATGTGCATAGGGGAAATGCACATCAAATAGGAATAGATATGAAAGATAAGGTTTTCTTGAGTTTCATTTAATTCACTAAAGTATGGTTAAATGTACCCTTTGGTGATATATATCTGTCTTCATAGTCTATAAAATGCACCTAGAGCTACTGTATAGAGGTATTGCAGGATGTATGCTTCTCAAGAAAGATGGAAGTAAAGATCTAGGCAGTATAGTAGCACTACAGATAAATTAGAAGGATAAATATGAATAAAATGGAGTGTATTTGATTAAAATCACTTTGGAGAAGGACAGTAAAAGGGATTCTGTGGTAATTCTGGAGTCTCCTATAGACCTGTCAGCATCAAAATCAGATGGTAGAGATATTTGTAGTGTTATTAAAGAGCTAAATACTAACAGGAATAAGAGACTTAAGGTCCAGTTATGTCTAGATGTAATAACTAACAGGCTTCTTCAGCAAAAAGTCTCTGAGTGATCAAGTATGATGCTACTTTGATTTGTTTGTGATAATTATAGAAAGGAGTTGAAGGAAAAAAGAAAGATTTGGATTGGGGGATATGAGTTTACTCAATTTCAATTATATGGAAGGGTTAATTCATCTAAGGCCAGAGACTAAGGCCCTGGATTTCAAAACAGCAAACCAGGAGGAACCAGTTAATGGTGCCACCTGGACTGATAAAGCTAGCATGCCTTACTTAGAGGAGGATTAGAATTCCTTCCCAAGCAAGGAGTAAATCTGGCAAGAAAATCTAACTGGACAACTAGCCTCGCCAAGAAATATATCAGGAATAAGAAGAGAATGTACAAGAATGGAAGGCAGGAATCTTAACAAAGGAAATTATAACTTTGAGGTCAAGGTGTGAGAACATAAACTGAGAAGTGCGAAAAGAGAGTTATCAATTAGACTTTACAAAAATGTTAAAACAATGTGCAAGAGTCTCCTTGCCATAAAAGTGAAAGAAGGAAGATGAAGTTTGGCCTCATACAGTGAAAGTGAGATAGATACAAAGTAATCTAGGCATGACCCCAAAATTAGCCAAATTAGCTGACTCAATTTTCAGTAAGGAGGAGGGTGTTAACTGGGAGTGGAGAGAGAGGAAGGAAGTACCACAGGCATGATAACTGATAGGAATAAGGGTGTGGAAACAGGCTGTACTGAAACCCGTCACATTCAGTGCACTGGGCAATCTCAGCTCTGTGATTCTGAATGAAGATGAGCATCAAATTTCAGTCTGGCTGCGGGTGGTTGTAGCAGATCCAGGGGGAGAGGGTATCATATTAGGCATAACAAGAAAGTAATGCTTACACAAAAGAAAGGGAAGGAAGTGATCCAGGCAACTCCTTTTGCTCTCACAAGTTATTTGTTCTGAACAGCATGCAAGGATTTAGGAGATATTTTGAAGGGGAGAATAATTAAAGACATGAAGGTTAATGGAAACTGTGATAAAGAGCAATGCAGTTTTACCAGGGATGTGCCAAACTAATCTGATAGCTTTCTTGGATAAGAGAGCTTACTTTCTAGACAAGAAAATATAATAATCTTATCTGTCTGGATTTCTTCAAAGCATTTGATAGGGTGTTACTTGAAAAATTATTAGTTAGGTGGGGATGATGGGGTAAGCACAAGAATTTTGAGGTAGGTGAGGATCCGGCTGAAGAGAAGATAGCAACGCAGGAGGAGATCTCAAGTCGAGTTCTCCAAGGCTAGCTTTTGAAACCATTTCAATATTTGCATTGGCAAACAAACATTAGAACACACTGATACATGGGAGGCATCCCTCAAATAAGGATTCATTGGGAGGATGCTAATGAAAGAACTGGATGATCTGGATGTGTCATATGAGATGCGTGGAGCAGAATATTAATGTCACAGTCTGAAACACTGAAGAGATCTATTTCATGCCCTGTGCTCAATTCTGGTTACTGATATTCAAGAAAGAATGAATCCAAGTGAAAATGGGTTTAGCAAAGGGCTACTAGCGTGACTGGAAGCATGGACTGCCTGTTCTGGGAGCAAACTGAAGAAACTTGGCTAACAGTCTGGCAGAACGAAGGTCAGGATGGGATAGGATTGCTCTCTATGTAAACTAAGATGGGGATGGACTACTGGAACCAAATGAACCATGCTGGTATAAGAGCAAATAAGGATAGTCTGGCTACGATTAAAGATAGGCTGGAGAACAGAGAAAAGGGGTTTTTGCTATCAAAAGATGGAGGTTCTGTATCAGCCTTCTAAAAGAAATAGAAAGAGAAAAAAAAGACTAGTTATGAAATGAAGTTTCATAGTTTAATGAAAGGCATTATACACCACTGTTGCACCAATGACCCATGAGATTGACTCCAGCCTTACTTTAATATGTTTCACATGATCTATTGGTTACACTCCAGTTGAATTTAACCCTCCACTGCACAGGTGAAAACAAATCCCTTAGCAAAAATAACTATTAGCTTTCTGACTGCAAAGCTTTCTTAGATATCAGCCAAATATAAAGTGTAGGTTTATATTCCTTTGCTGTACCCACGTTCAAGTACTGTTTGTGTACTCTAGAGTCATCCACTAGTGAGAAAACAGATTTTCTAGAACCCTTCCAGACACTGTAAGCCATTTGCCAAATCTTTTTCTGTATAAAGATTTTTCCTCTTGTTTTGCTGAAGGTATTACAAGAGCCAGGTGCTGGCACATGCCTAATCTCAATTAGATAGGGGATTTCCAGACCTCTGAGGAGCTGCAGGCTTGCACAAAACTATGAAAATAGCTATAAAAAGAAGTTTATATTTTGGGAAGCCACATCTTTGAATTTTGTAGTAAAATGAAGTAAAAAAGAATGAAATCTCTTTCTGAAAGAAACTGAGTTTTGATTTACAAATGCTCCTTCATACTCTGGTGAGGAATACCACATTTCAAGACAACGTGAGGAAGCTGACCCTTTTTTGAGTAATTAGAAGTTTCAGCCTTTAAACAGAAAAGGGTGCCAAAACCAGTCACAATTGTGAGACTGAGTTTGAGCTACGAATATATTCTTTATAAAACAGTGTTTGAATAGTCTTTAAAATAACACTGACTTATTTTAACTCTTTGTGGAGAGGGTAGAAATATAATACTTCTATTGTAATCTCACATTTAACTAACTCAGCTGACCCTGAAAATAGGGAATGCAAATTTTGCTCACTTTGGACTCTTCAAAATTGTGTTCTTCTTCCCCATTGGAATGAAAATACAAACTTTTGAACTTTTTTCTGATTTTTGCAGATCCAAAACTTCAGTATGGGTATTTCCTATGCAAAGTAAGTCTCCGAGCCTCCAGTTCATCCATGGGCTATGAGTTTTGCTTTCCTTAGTGCTAACAACTCCATCCTAGAAGTGAAAAAAGTTTAACTTATACAAGTCTATGGAAAAGTGTTCAAATTTGACATGTCAACTTACTTCCAGGGCGGGGAAGGGGGGGAACTTTTTAAAAATGATCCACAAAATTACTTCCCCCAATCTGTTTAGCAAACGTTGTCTATCTGTATACTGGTAAATTAAACACACTGCTGAGGCATGTTCCTGGATGGTGGGACACAAGTGCACACTGCTGTCAGAACAGTTCCTGGAATGCTTTTGGTTCGGGCCACCTGTACAATTCCCAGTCATGGTTTTCGAGTTAACATGGGCCCAGGGACCTTTCCCACAACACCATTTACATGAGGACATGCTGTTTTGGGCAACCTTAATAGTCTGGGTGGTTGCCAGTGCACGCCATTGGAGTAGTTTCAGTGCCAGGGACTCCTGAGCATGCTTCATTTACTAGTGTGGAAGTAACAATCTGAATCTTTTACTGCCAAGCCAGCTGAAAGGCTTTTATGCTATCAACAGGACAAAGATCAGATTCCTATCTTACATTATCAGGTAGAGTATCTTTGCTTCAGCTGAGTCTGAATTCTGAGAAAACAAGGGATAAAATAAATCACTTACTTAAATAAGAACCCAGGTACACAGCTAGAAACACAGATAGTCTCAGCTGTGTAAAGTTGTTGCAAATTAGAGGATGCATAGTAAATAAGTGTAAATTACATTGTCCTTCTAACTGGAATGGAGGTATTTCAATTAATATTAGTCCAGGATCTGGATCACTCAAAACAAGTCATGCATATGTATATGTGTACCTTTATGGATGTAACAGAGGCATTAAATGTTTAATTCTAAATTTATAAAGTCTTTTTTTGGTTCAGTTGGCTGCAAATCAGATGTAGATATAGGCAACTGTCTGATGGGTGCCTGTAGGATGCACTATGTCTCTGGAAGAACCGAGGTGAACAATTACTGTTTTTAAGTGATATTCACTGAATATGATCCTACAATTTTTTTTTTCTTTTCATATATAATTTTTTGTTTCATTGTGGTGTGAGTGCACATGCAAGTGTGCACTAAAACTAGTGAGTTTTATCTTTAAAGAGTTTGTGAACAATGTCATACCTAAAGTTCTCTATTTTGCTGGAAGCCTTCCTCAAATGGCTCAGATGTGGCTTGGGAACTCTCTCAGGGTTTAAAGGCACCAACTGTTAAATCCTAAACAACCCTATCTTTTCTCCAATACTTGACTGGTCAGTATCAAGCTCCCCCCCTCATCCCCCTCCCCCCCCAAAAAAAACACCAAAAATCTTGATAGGAGAAATAAGGTATTTAAGTATTCCCCTTCTTTTTTGCATTCGAATTTTACTTTTATCTTTTTTAAACAAGGTTCAGAAAGGAAGTTTTGAACAATTCCCCAGGGAGAAAATGCGTTTGAACTTCCTGGTAAGTACGATGATCTTATCTCAACTGTTCTCCAGGGGCTCAGTGCTACAATAGTTGTCATCTGGTGTTTTGCTATTTGCTACAGTGAGCCCAGAATCAACTTTTAGCATCCAGTTCATAGAACAGAGAAATTCTAAAGTACTAACATGGCAAGCAAGCAGATAGAAAGCTTAATTTAAAACAACAGTGAAGTCTTTCAGTTTCTTCAATGTACAGTAAAAAAGCACAATGCCATTTCTTTGCATTTTTTTTTGCCCACGTCTTGATATGCTTTCTAGTTTAGTACTAAATTGGGTATTAATCATGCACTTTTCAGCTCAGCCAGGTCACAAGTTGGGTAGTGTGCTCCCTCTCAGCTCCTTCTCTTGGAAAAGGTTCCCAGATGCACTGAGACTTTATGAGGCAATTACAGCACAGATTAATAAATGCTTGTGAAAAGTTAGCTGAGAGATACAAGTGACAGAAAAAATGCTGACACTCATGGCACTGTCTGTGAGATCAAAGAGGATAAACCAATATGGTTTCATGATGGTATCAGCTGACAGCAATTTACTAAAGGAACAATGTCTTGTGCAAGATTAAAACTAACAGTGGCCATGTCTATGGTGGGGTATTGGAGTGCCTTTCTCAGTGTCTGTACGATCCAGTGGGCTGGATTAAGAACAACCTGAAAAACGCAAGTTGTTATTTTTAACCCAGGTCAGTTTCCCAATCCGAGTCACTGAACAGCTGCACAAACAGTTGCAGCAATACAACAGGAGTTACAGGGCAGAAATGGGGGCAGGGGGTGGGGGAGGCTTGGAAAAGGAGGGGTTGGGGCAATAAAGCAGGTACTGCTACTGAGTGGAGTTGTTCACCAAACTCTCCCTCTGGAGGTGAAATGAACTGCTCTCTGAAGGTGCCTGTCCCCCTCCACTGACTATGAGGAGGGAGCTGAGGTGCTGGAGGTAGCAGTCTGCTCCTCATTTTGACACTGCCACCTAAGTATAGGAGTCCACCATGTGTCCAAGATGAATTGCTCTCTAAGATCCAAATACACTATATTCTGAAGGCTTGACTGGGTTGCCAAAGCATAGGTATCCAGTGTCATTTGAAAAACTGAAGCATATCAGAGACATCTGTGAGGGAGCAGGCAAATATAACCTAAAAATCACTTGTGCTCTTCTGGCTTGGTGCCCAGGGGCTGGTGGGATACCCTGCCATCTGRCATGGCCCTTGGCACCTGTGTTTCAACAACTGAATTGAGTCCTAGGACTCCTGAGTATACTGGGAGCCTGGGCACTTTCTCACAGATAGATGCCCTCATTATATTTAACTGAAGCAGAGGCTGAATTCCACACCTAATGTCTAGATAGATAAAAGCAGGGGACATGAAACCCAAATGTAGTGCTCAATCCTGAATCTATAGGCAAAACAACTACAGAATCACAGAATGGTTGAGGTTGAAAGGGACCTTTACAGATCATCCAGTCCAACCTCCCTGTTCAAGTGAGGTCACCTAGGATTGCCCAGGACCTTGTCCAGTTGGGTTTTAAATATCTCCAAGGATGGAGACTCCACAACCTTTCTGGGCAATCTGTGCTAGTGCTCAGTCAGCCTCACAGTAAAAAAAGTTTTTTCTTAGATTCAGATGGAACTTCCTGTGTTTCAGTTTGTGACTGCTGCCTCTCGTCCTAATGCTGGGCACCACTGAGAAGAGTCTAGTCCCATCTTCTTTACACGCTCCCTTCCGATATTTATGCACACTGGTAAGATCCCCCCCTCAGTCTTCTCTTCTTCAGGCTGAACAGGCCCAGCTCTCTCAGCCTTTCCTTATAAGAGAGATGTTCCAGTCCCCTAATCATCTTTGTAGTCCTTTGCTGGACTTGTTCCAGTAGTGCCACATCCCTCTTGTACTGGGGAGCCCAGAACTGGACGCAGTACTCCAGATGTGGCCTCACCAGGGCTGAGTAGAGGGGGAGGATCACCTCCCTTGACCTGCTGGCAACACTCTTCCTGATGCACCCCAGCATACCATTGGCCTTCTTGGCCACAAGGGCACATTGCTGCCTCATGCTTAACTTGGTGTCCACCAGCACTCCCAGGTCCTTCTCCGCAGAGCTGCTTTCCAGCAGGTCAACCCCCAACCTGTCCTGGTGCATGGGGTTATTCCTCCCCAGACGCAGGACCCTGCACTTGCCTTTGTTGAACTTCATGTGTTTCCTCTCTAGCCACTTCTCCAGCCTGTTGAGGTCCCTCTGAATGGCAGCACAGCCCTCTGGTATATCAGCCACTCCTCCTAGTTTTCTATCATCAGTAAACTTTCCGAGGGCGCACTCTGTCCCATCACCCAGTATTGATCCCTGGGTGCACCACTAGTTACTGTCCTCCAACTTGATTTTGTGCCAGTGATAACAACCCTCTGAGCTCTGCCATTTAGCTGTTTTTCAGTCCACCTCACTGTCTGCTCATCTAGCCCATACTTCATCAGCTTGTCTATGAGGATGTTTTGGGAGACAGTGTTGAAAGCCTTACCGAAATCAAGGTGGACAAGAACCACTGCTCTCCCCTCATCCACCAAGCTAGTCATTCCATTATAGAAGGCTACCAGGCTTTTACTAAGCCTTCCAGTCTTGCTATTACTAGTGGCCTGCAGCTGTATTTTTTCAAACACAACTTAAGAATAAGTAGGAAAATAAAGGAGGCTTGCTGTATATTTAGTTTTTCTATTCCTGGCCTCGTTTCCTTGAGCCCTCATGTGGACTCTGGAAGGCTGACCCTGGTATATACATTTCTGCCATGAAGAAACAAAATCTCCAACACTCTGACAGCAAGCAGGACATTCACAGGCAGAGACATCTATATATTTCAACTTGTAGACTCTCATCTTTAGAGGTTTTGAGCTCCTCCAGTGAGACACTGAATATCACAGAATCACAGATCCTCCAGCAGAAACCCAGTTTCAAGAAAACGTGATGATTTGGCATATTATAGTCAGCACCAGAACAGCAAAAGAAGGTTTACTCCAGAGGTAGGTAGGAGGCTGAGGAAGCTTAATTTGTGGTACTGACTTCATTTAATATCTTGAACAAGGGACAACGGTGACAATTTGCAGCTCATGAAGTTCAGATTAAACATTAGAAAAAAATCTCCTTTTTACTAGGAGGGTAGTGTAGCACTGGAACAGGCTGCCCAGAAAGGTGGTGGAATCTCTATTTTTGGGAATTTTCAAGAAAATACAAAAAGCCATGACTGATCTGGCCTGGTGTTGGCCATAATCCCAGGATTAGGGGGGGTTAGATTATGTGATGTCTAGAGATCTTTTCCAGGAAACATTTTTTTATGGTCCTGTGATGTGTTACTTCACTTCTGATTGTCTGACTTCTCTGTTTGGACTGTGAGCTTTTAGTGACAATATCTGAGCATCTTTTACAGTGTCTGCCATAATGAGATCTTCATTGTGTTGAAAGCCTTTTGGTATTACTCTAGTCCGTACAAATAAATATGAGATTAAAAAAAATTGTCTATAAATTCAAGCATATTAAACACTGCTGGATATTTTTGTCTACAACACAGCTTTTTAAATATTATTTGGATATTAGGATATTTGTTTTATTACTGAGGTACTGCATATTTGAAATCTACTAAGCAAATAGTTCCTTTCATTAAATCAAGAAAATAAAATGTTAAATATGTAGAGGAATCATTGCCAGACGGCCAGAGCAATAGTCTGGAACTACTAAATGGAAAACATCCTTCTTTATTAGTTAAGGGTAAATGAGTATCTGTGAGGCACAGCCCTAAATAAGATATCCATCCAAAAAAGCACCTCTAAGCTCCCCAACAGGCAGGCAGAAAAAAATGTTTGCTTTTGGATTCTATTTAATCTTTATGGACTAAGACCTATCTGTGGTTTAGTGTAGAGAGAGATGTTCCTTCCTCTCTTCCTCACTGTAGCACAGTATATTCCTAGAAGATGAGGAATTAAGATTTCTGAGCATTTGGTCTCAAATTCTCTGGCTTCTTCTTCTCATTTATGATTCCCTCTTATCAGGAAAAGGTAGAGAGATTTTTCATTTATCACCTTTGTCTTCATTACTCACTGGGCTTGCTTATTTTGTCCAAAAGTTTCATCTGGCTACCATTCAACTGTATTAGCATCCTTTGAGAAAACAGTGCCATAGAAATAATGACTTTTAAGTGTAAATATAAGAAAGCCAAATCCTTAAAATTTTCAAAACAAATAATCTCCCTTGTTAAAAATTGGAATATTTAGGTCTCATTTTCAACTCCTTTGGAAAAAGCTACTTTAAATTATTTAAAAAACCCACAAAATTTATTATGCACCGTCCATTAGCACAGATTTATTTTAGAATGAGTCACTAGAGAAAAATCATCAAAGGCTATCCTCTTCCGCTTGTGAACTATGGAGAGCTGTTTACCCAATGTGTAATGCTTCAGTGAAGAGAATTTCATGACTAACTGAGAGAACATCAGGCTTTTGTCAGCTTAATGACGTAGCTGATTATTTATATATGGTTACTTTGCAGTGTGATGTTATGGTAAAAATATCATCACACAAGTTAATTTTGTGCTATTATTCCTCTTAGAGCAAATCAGCATAACAGATGATTCAGCTGTCTTTTAAAATCAGCATTTCAGAAGCTCCCAACAGACTCTGGCTATGTAAAAATCTAAATTAACCAGCTTTCTCTGAAGGCTCACATAATTCTTTTTTCTTTCTTGATTTAATGGAAAGGGAGAATATGGTGATCAGATGATCTCTTGGAACCAGGCTTCAGGTCAAGATTATGACCCAAATTTTGGAATCTACAATCTAGATGATGGCAGGTAAGCTAACTGGCTAAGATCCCATTATAATCTGTGCAGATCCAGCAGATAAGGACTATACATTTAGAGACACTGTCTAGTGCCTACAGAATTTGAAATGGCACTAGACTGCAGCACTAATGTATGGACAGAAGAACTGAGCTCCTGCTGCCTTGACAGCTAACTTGCTCTCTGGGCTCTGTTTGCTAGATCTAACTGCTTCGCTTGAGTGAACATAAGCTTTTGCAGTGCTGCATGTCCTGACTAAAACCTTTTACACGAACACTTCTCAAAATCTCTGCACTCAAATGAGAAGAGGACAAAGAAGGAGGGAAAAATCACTTCCCTTGACTTACTGATGGTTGCCTTGATGAATGCAGCCCCATGTGTGGTTAGCCTTCACTGCTGCAAGGACTCATCGACTCATGGTCAACCCATTGGCACAAGAACCCCTTTCCTACAGGGCTGCATCCTAGCCAGCTGGTCCCCAGCCTGCACTGTTGCCTGGTGTTGTCCTGTCCCAGTGGCAGACTCTGCATTTGCCTTTCCTGAACTTCAGGAGGTTCTGTGGTCTGTAAAGTTAATGCTACATATGTAATTATTTAACTTTAGATATCTAACTATTAGATGACCAAAATTAGACCAGATGAATCAGCTCCAAAGGCCACGTCTACACAGTGAATGAAGATGGTATTAGCTTTAATGAAATAAGCCTAGGAAAAATATGACAGCACAGGTTTCAGCCTAGACTAGCATCCCAATGAACTTGGACTGGCTGTGTGAAAATCTCTGGTAACAGGCTATATTCATACATGCCACAACCTCATCTTTACTCACTGTGCAGAGACAGACTAAGAGTAATACTGCTCATATAAAATAAAAGAAATACTGCTTGTGGGGAAGATTATGTGATTGTTTGGAATACACATATCATTTCTGCCATCTTATTTCCATAGAAATTTCTCATATTCTCAGTATAGTCAAAGCCCCAGTAATTGAAACACGTTAAAAAGAAAAGCATGCAAATCTCTTGATCTATACTCATCACTTCTTAGTGATAGACCACTTGAGTAAGCTGATGAAGAATATGAGTTGGTACATAAAAATTTGTTTGCTGATTATCTTTTCATAAAATACAATCACTTTATATGTTGTCATTTTAGATGATTATTCTGCTCATTCTTTTTCTTCACTGTGAGCTTCCATCTGTTTTCCCCTTTTTCACACGTCAGCTGGAGGTTTCTGCCCCATCAGGCAGAACATAGAGATGTAAACAGTTAATTCATGGGCATGGTGTGGGAGAGGGTATGCAGGAATGGATGTAAACGTAAACCTCCTTCAGCCACTTATAAATGGGGAATATTCTTCTGCAGGGAAAGAAAGTCTGTCTTCCTCCATGGTAGTTCATTTCCATTCTCCTTCCCAGATGTTTTTGTCCCTTGTGCTGAATACTGAATCTATATTTTGTGAGACTGTACTCAGAGGGAGCAGGAAAAAATCCAGTTGGGCAAAAAGAAATATTTTTCTACCATTGTTTTTAAATCAATATTTGATTGGGCTTACAATGCAAAATAAATAACCTTGYTCTGAAATGTGGGGATTGAGTATTCTTTCCTGTGATCCTTCTTCTCCAGAACTCAGTATCTTTGCACCTTATTATAATTTCAGTACCTAATCCTGGAAATTGCTGATCTTGGATGAAATACACCTTTCATTTACCAGCTTGGAAATCAGAGGAGGTTAGCATCTTCCAAGGTTGACAATGCTACGACAATAGTAGYAGAAAAAGTCACTTATGCATTTGGCACTCAATTAAATGAATGTGTCATTAATTAAGTTTTACATAAARCTATTATGCTTATGCACTAGGGGCCTGCATTTAGAGCAGCTTCTTAAATATCCCTGTATCTTACTAATTAGAGGATGGCATATATATTAATCTCATGATACAAAACAGAAATAAAGAAACACAATATTTTCCTTAATTAAGGATTAATTATTCATTTGTCTACCAATGGAAAATTCACATAAACTTTCAACAGAGGCAGTAATCAGCACTGACACTGAAAAACAGATTTTCTGTTGGCTGTGTTTAAAGATTCAAATGCAAGGAAAAAATATTAAGACTTAAGTGAAATGAGTCAAATTAGAGAACTGGCATCATGAGAAAGGCTATTAGCAGCTGCACATGGTAGGAGTTGGTGTAGAATTGCAATATATCACTTTATATAAACTGAGACATGGTGCTGAATGATTGGGTATGTGGTTACACTAAAAAGGGACTGAAAGTCAGAAGGTAATTTCACAACCCAGTTTAAACTGTGTCCCCTGACACTGATTTCATTTTGTATGACAGGCCATTATGGTCCTCATGAGATGACTCTAGCTCTTTGCTACTTTGTCTTTACTCCAGAAGCTTTTGTCATCAGAAAGTCTTGCACGTAAGGATGCACCAAGCAAAAGGGGATCAAACAGAAATAAGAACAGTGAGCAGAAGCATGAGAGAGAGGATAATTATTTCAGAACGGTTGAAAAGCATCATGGCAAAAAGGGTAGCACCATGTAATCATTTAGATGGAGTTCTTTATGTTCTATTTAGCCCTATTATTAGAGGTCTGGGTTTTTTTTCCTTCCTTTTATGGACATATGGTTTTATTTAACTGTGGTAAACCAGCAATTTCAAATGAAGGAAATATCTTCCTAATGGAATATAGTTACAGCTGTTACCCAGCATGGAGCAGTCTAATGCTATTGCCTGGCATGCAGCAGAAGCCTTTATTCAGCTAATTTTTGTTGTGAGTGGGGGACTGCATATGGTACTATGTAATAACAGATGACTAACTTCTGCAAATGAAACCAGAAAAGGGTTTCCATACTGCAGTTGCAGAGCTAAGCAAAACCTCACAGTGGAGATGATGGTAGGAATCAACAAATAATGACCGAGGTTCATATGAGAAGGTGGGAAGGTAGCTTAAGGCTTAAGCTTAAGGCTTAAGGCATCTCTAGCTTAAGGCTAGAGATGATAACTAAGAAAAGGGGAACTTTTGAAGTGTTTGGAACTGTATTGACTTGTTTACCTAAGTGTAAATGAAAGCAAACTTGTTTCAGGCTTTTCTGATATTTCTACAGAACATTCCTTCCTAGGTACTATCTGTCTGATCATGATTTTCTCCTGTTTTCTCAGTGTCTAAACTTCACCTGTATAATCTATTGGCAAAGGCCAGGATTTGCAGCAGATGTTCCCCACAAAATATGCGGACTTTTGGACAGCAATTTGTACTACCCTTTACAGAATACTATGGCTAAATTAAATAATTGCTGCTGTGCAAATTTGTATTGTAGCATTAATAATGAACCTAATATTTTTCATTCAAAGATGGATATTTTCACTTGCTCATAGTTTTCCCAAAATGCTACTGTATCAGCTATAATTTTTGTGCTCGGATATCTTCCTAACAATTTTTTTTTAAGCTTTCTACCATAGAGGAAAATGTTTGTGTCAATATTAAATTTGGCATTTTGTAATGTTGCATTGCTTGTCTGCCAATCTTACCTTTCTTTTAATATTTAATTCATATATATAATATCATAATTTAAAATAACGAACACATACCAAGCATTCAGATTTATTAAGCTAAAGCATTCRAAAGAAAGATTGCTTTTATAGCAAAGATTTGAAGTCAAGGTCTGGAATCCAGAGTTTTGGTAAAACTTTAAGTATGCTAAATAGGCCTGAAGTAGTTTATCATACTACCTAAAAGTCAGGCATCTAGTTCAAGCAAATCAGCCTGGATATCAATACAGATTATGAAGAGAGTTAGACGACTTCTTAATGGAAATTTGTCTTTTCTTTCTTAATAGTTGTTTTAGGCTTTGATGGGTTACATTATGAGGGCGACTAACTACTTGAGGGGGCTCATCTGACAAGCTTCGCTCGGATGACTAACTTTAAGGTACGTAGAATTAGTTAAGGTGCCTGATGGTATCTAGTTCCAAACTATATTTAATTTAGTGGGATTCTTTTCATTGTCATCAGTAAACAGGGTTGTTTTTATGTGTCTATGCATCTGTATCTTCCTCTCTTCAGCAGGAGCATAAGGCCCTTCTTTATAGATAAAATCTTAAATCCAAGTCCTCAACTAATAAGCACAGATGGAAGATGTTATACAGCTATCTGTACTGTGTATAACTCTGTCCTGCATCTAACATTAATGCTTTTCTTTCTTAATTTTTTTTTTCCAGGAAGATACTAAACAAAGTACAGATTTACTGAAAAATGCTTTGCCCCTGGGGTGTGCAAACTAGGATTCTCAAGAGAGGGTTTTTTTTCCTATGAAATCTCTTTACAAAGGAACTGTGTTTCACATACTGATTTTGTAGCCTAATATGCAACAGAACAATCCAGATGAAGTTTGCCAATTTGAAACTTTGTGTTAGGGCTGCAAGCAAATGACTAGGTTGCTGACTAGGGCCTGGCCTGAGGTTAAGCTAAGTGAACAGGATGTGGAGAAGTACTGGGCAAGACATGAGAAATTGCCTAATACAACGAATAACAGTGTGAGAAGCTGACAAAAGTTACGGATAGCACCATGAAGGATGGCTGGATCTCATATATGGTTGAGGGGAGATTATGCAAGAGAAGGCCAAACTCCACAGATAATTGGAGAGGAATATTGTGGGCCTTTTGGGGGACACAATCTTGCAAGGAGGACCATGAAATGGGGAAAAGGATGATAAGGTATGCAAATCATGTGGCCTGGGCTGTCTAGGGATACCTGTCGGGCAGCCCTGTGCTTGGTCACTGCAGCTGGAGTGGACCCCAAGCCGAAGCTGTTGCTCTGACCGTGCATGGTCCCGTGTCAGGTCGGGAGCGAGGTGGGGTGCTTTCACGGCCCAGACAGGCAGATCAAGTACTTTGGCATCACCTAGTTGGTGCCTGTTCCAGGACCAATGGCATCGTCAGCTTCCCACCAATTCATAACACTTTGAAGGCCAGATTCTGATGAAAAATTAATAATGCAAAGTAGGGTATGGGAAGACATTAAGCATGCAATGCTTTTTGTATCCTTGATTCAGCATATGAGATGTTGTACTGTACATATATTCATTATTTTCAGACCAGGTAGATTTTTCATATTCAGTAGTCTATTGTTAATTTGAACTCCTTTCTTCTATTCTTTTCATCAGTTTTAAGGCTTATCAATATACTTTTGTGTGCAAGCCTGACTAAAAAAAACCACACTGCATTAAAAAAGCCACTACTTGCTTCACCTGAAATTGTGGCTCTTCATGTCTCTAAATATTTTTCCATTCAGTCTTCCTTTAAAATTTCCATTCAGATTGTGCATTCTCTCAGTTCTAATCTCACGGTCTTAAACTGCTAAAAGTAAAAATTTACAAATGTAAAAGTGCTTCAGTAATGTGTGCATCAGTTCCTCTCAGGTTAGGGATCACCATTTGATTAAATATTTCATAGCTAATTTACTGATCAAGTTAAAATCTTTTTCCCTTTCAACTCATAATCAATTAGCATTAACTGAAAACTCTCTCTAGATTCTTTGCAATTTTTCATATGTGTACAGGTAGTGCAATGGCATATTGCTTTTAAACTCTAAACTGTATTATGGAGAAGAGAATCACAGAATCACAGAATCACAGAATCACAGAATGGTTGAGGCTGGAAGGGACCTCTGGAGATCATCTAGTCCAACCTCCCTGCTCAAGCAGGGTCACCTAGAGCACGTTGCACAGGATCGTGTCCGGGCGGGTTTTGAATATCTCCAAGGATGGAGACTCCACCACCTCTCTGGGCAACCTGTTCCAGTGCTCTGTCACCCTCACAATGAAGAAGTTTTTCCTCATGTTCAGATGGAATTGTCTGTGTTTCAGTTTGTGCCCGTTTCCTCACGTCCTGTTGCTGGTCACCACTGAGAAGAGTCTGGCCCCATCCTCTTGACACCCTCCCTTCAGATACTTGTACACATTAATAAGATCTCCTCTCAGCCTTCTCTTCTCCAGGCTAAACAGGCCCAGCTCTCTCAGCCTTTCCTCATAAGAGAGATGCTCCAGTCCCCTAATCATCTTTGTAGCCCTCCGCTGGACTTGTTCCAGTAGTGCCACATCCCTCTTGTACTGGGGAGCCCAGAACTGGACACAGTACAGAAGAGATCATTTAAATTGTTTTAACCTGTCACATGCCAAACATAAGCCATTAAACTGAACTTGTATTCTTTCTCTTGAAAAGACAATTGTAAATTTTACAGATCAATGTTCTTGCATTTATTTCTTTATTTTTAATGTTGGCTTTTATCTACTGGGTCTTTCTGAAATACATTTCTCATGAGAGTTATGGGTAAGTTGCTGCAAATTGTGGGAAATGAGTCAATTTGTTTCTTTAATCTGTAGAAGAATTTTTTCCCTCTCTGTACATGCATAGTGCGTGTTTGTTCTAAACGTGCTTTTTTCTTTCTCTCTTGTAATGTGCTGTTTGGTGTCACAGTTCCCCAAGAATTTCTCAATCATTTGTTCTCATGGTAAACTTAGTATCCTCTTTACAAAAAAAACCTTGTCCATTGGTGACAGAGCCGTTGTTGGATATACGTTACATATTGAAGGGTGGTTGTTTTCCATTCCCATTCAAAATTAGTCATACAAAATAGGAAAGGAGAATTTTAAGGGTTTTAGTAGCATCTTTTAACATAAGTTCATGTTTTCCCATAGTGATGAAATTAAGTTAAGTGATAGTACTTTTTCCTGAGAAAAAAGAACAGGAAAGAATCTACAGATGTGTTTGTTTCTTTTCTTTTTATTTTTGTGATGATGGAAGGAGGCTTATCTGTTACAAAAACTTACACCATTGACTGTAAGATCATTTACCATGGTATTGTGAGGTTAAATTGTTAATACTTTTAATAAACTTTGACAGCATCTGGTAGGGGTGGCTATCTTGTTTGTATACTGACCTCAGTGATATTCCCAGACTAAGAAAGAGCTACTTGTGCGATGAAGGGTTGGCAGCACCCTTGCTGACTAGCCAAACCCCATGAGTTTACTGTTTTTCCTAGGCTTTGCAAATGTTTCTACTATTAAACTCTGATTTTGACTTTGTATGAGATATTTTATCTTTTAATGTCCTGACTATAAATTTCACTGAACCTCTATATCTACTGCTAAAGGCTTCATAGGGTCAGGTCCTGACTAGAAGATGAAAGTTCAAAATTTTTCAAGATATAACAAAGGAGCTGGAAAACTCCTATACCAGAAAAAGAAAAAGCACAAGTGGATCATGCACAATAAACTCCAATAGGCAGAACATTATTTATGCTCCTCTAGAGAGGCAAAGACTGGTTATCATTGGAAACATCCAGTCATCTGATCATCCTCCTCTCCTGCCACATCCCTTTTCTGAGGGTCTGTAGCCAGATACCCTCAGAGTTCAGCCAACCCTCATTGCCTAATCAGCATCTCTGACGTGGCGGAGCTGTGCAAAAGGATCATACTGAGTGATACAGCCTCCATGCTAGAGGTTGTTTCATACAAAGTGCAGTGACTCCAACACCAAGAAACTGAGAAGGCAACCCTAAAAAAGCAGATGGGTTAAGGACTCATTCACGTGGGTTGTGGGACAGGTAGGAGAGTGGTTACAGAGAGATGGAGAAGTAGTAAAGACAAAGGCTAATCTTATGCAGGAAAAAAGTCCAACCTTGATGCGTAGAGTCACTTCTTTTTCCCTGATTAGAGGAGAGTTTGGGGGAACTTTCTTCCAGCTCACAAAGCTAACCTTTGTGCTCTCCCTCCAGCAACAGTACTGTTGAGCAGGTGCTTGCTGTGCATTTTCTGTGAAAAGTGGAGCAATTTTTCAGCTTCTTAATATAGATGTCTAACAAAACAATTTATTTTCATTTGTGATGTGATAAACATTTTGTGATAGAAGAATTTATGCATTAGTAACTAAAATGAGGTTGCCAGCCCAGCTCAATTTATCCATACGTCCAGATCTAGACGGTGGACAGCAAGGGAAGTATTTACAAAGACTTTCTTCAAGCTGGTGAAGCTCATGTGCCTGACCATCCTCCAAAATCAGCACAGGGAGACAGACTTCCCTCAGGACTGCCTCTGAGTGAAAGCTTCACTAGCCCTTTACCATCACTTTCTGAAGGAGCTGCTTTCTCTCTGCAGACTGCTTTGGCTAATCCACACCGACTCTGCCTTGCATCCAGCTAGTCACACCTGCAGATCCCAAGGGCTATTTTTTTATCCTGGTGGACATACTTTGAAATGCTTCTGCACATAGCATTTGTGGTGCTGAGGCAAGCACACTTCTGTTAGATGTAAGACCAATCAAACATAACAATTTGATATGATTCAATAGCCAAGGCCATGAGTCATTTCATGCTTTTAGTTAACGTAARCTCTTTCTTTTGATAGTCCTATTGGTACGTCCCACACATTTGCTGTACTCACAATGAAATCATCCTGTTCAATTTTTTCATTTACTCTTAATATTCTTATGAAGAGAATCCTTCTGGGATGTAATTCCTCCCAGAAACAGGCACAGTATTTTTATGTTTTCTATAAGTTTTACCTTTTATAAGTTTTTTGTGCTGCTACAAGGCAACTATGAAGACTTCTCTAGTAAAATTAAGTTGAGCATTTTTTAGCCTGCCTTTATTATGTACACCTTTAAAGTCTAGAATCACTCTAATTTTCCACTATTCCACTGTTCCCAAAGTGGTACAAGTCTTCCAATAAAAAACAAGAAAATCCATAGCTGACCCCAAGTACTTCCTGCAGTCAAACTTTGCTTTGCACAGCAGATATCATGTTTCATTGGATTTTTCTGTCCCTTAGCTGATATATTCAAGTAGTTTGTTTGCCTTTTATTATAACTATACATTAGACTGATGTTTCATATAATTTTTTACAAAAATAGCTATCAGTAAAACACACCAATAAATCTCCAGGATTTCCTTCTTTTTTTTTCCCCTCAACTGTTTTTCTCTTCTTGGAATCACCCTTTCCAACACCCATCAAAAAATGTTCCATAATATTTCATCATCCTACTTTTTCTCAAGTCCTACACAACTATTAGGTCACTGCTTTCCTTTTTTTGTGTGTTTTTACTAGGCTGACTGTTTCAGATGCACTCATCTTTCTGCTCCAAGATGGCTATGCTTTTGATATTTCTGAATCTAAAATGAGCTGTGTGCAAAGATGGACCCTTCTAATATGCACACTTACAGGTAATATTTCAAACCTCTAAAAGTCCAGGGACTGCATCCACAGGTCAGATCCTTGGCAGAAGGGAATTTTCATTCTGTATCATATATATTATACACAAGCTGACTTTTGTATCAGGGTTCAGCTTATTTCCCATCCTGCTGTGGTATTGCTGCAGTTAAGCAACGGCAGCACAATCTGTTTCCTTGTTTGTGAAACCTAATTGTCTAATTTTATTATTTATTAAATGCTATTAAGGACATTCAGAGGCCTGATTAGCCTATGAATTGTGACATATATCCAAAGAAGTGCAAAGTAATTCCTTTTATTTTATTTTCTGGAGACCATCAAAGACTATACTGGTTTATAAAAACAATAACCTTTTGGGGTATTGTGAGGTGGCCTGACAACTCTCAGAGGCCAGCTAACAGAGTGTAAAGAGGCAACATGAAATAATGTTGGCAGAATAACGAAGGAATTTTGACATGTCCTTGGCCTCTCTGCCTTGCAAACTGCTGAGCATCATCAACTATAATAGTGAGGGAAATTACTTAGGCTTAATATAGCAACTACTGCTGAGGAGAAGAAAGACGGCATACCTCTCTGCTTTACTGTATGTGGAAGAGCTTCTCCTTAGCTTCTTGGCAGCCCAAGTTGCAGCAGAGCCATGTAGACTGTCAAAGGATGGCAAAGCAGCAAGGGACACATTCCTACCACTGAATTCAACACCAGCAACAGGTAAATCCTCATGGCTTGGTAAGAGAAGCCCACATGGGAACCATGAAAATTATCCTGCTAGCTGAATTTGTATATGAAAGAGAAACTGATCTTCATGTACTTCATTTTTTAAGTTCGTTATTTGTAACCTTTACATCTGTACAGTCTACTACTAGCTTAGGTTTTAAACAGTGGATTCCCAGACCCTTTTCAGTTCATAAATTAACACACTGGACTGGGTCCAAAAAAGGACTTTTTCTGAGTTCAAGCCCAGTGCCTCAGAGAATGATAGCTTGCTTTCTGGCAGGCATATATCTAGCTTAACACTACAGTGCTTCCAGGGGTGACAGCTCTGGGGCAGATCATACAAATACACAAACTCATGCTTAGTTTTCTAAACAGAGGTCTTAAGCACCAGGGTAGAGGTTATTCTGTGTAATTATTCACAGTTCACCCCTTTGTTAAAACTTGATATTTGTCAGCAAAGGATTCAAGAGCTGCTGTGCTAGATGATGAAAGCAAGGAGAAGCAAGTCTGTTTAGACCAGCACAGTCTTCAGCTGGGAAAGGAAGACCTTAGAACTCTGTTCTTCTAGAATTGTTCCTTTATTTTATCCAAGCTTTATTTAATATGAATGAAGTATGTGTAAAACAGTCTTGATAGCAGGGACCAGCATCCAGGACTCCCCTTTCCCAGATGAATGTTCCTCCCATTAACTGACACAAGAGTTTTTCTCTTGCTTTTCTCTTTCTGTGCATCACTGGTGTGCTTAACACTTTGGTGGGAAAACTCCAACAGGGAAGCTGCTGTGAACTTCACTGTAGAATAGCAAATTTCCTAATACATAGATACTGATATAAAGTGCTTCATACTGTAGCAAAATCCAGGTCTTCTCTTTCCTTGATGAGCATAGACTGCAGGCAGTAAAAGATGGCTGTACTGTAGTAGCCTTCACTGCCTCCTTCTATAGCTTTTAAAAGAGAGATGCACTTAGTGTGTTCCAGCCAAAATGCATTTGTACTTGTCATCCTAACAGATCAGAGTTGTCAAGCAACTTAGGCAGAAGAAAACTTGGACTACAAGTGAATTGTAACATAGGTGTCTGTTTACTTACCTCTGAAGTGCTTCTGGGACTATGACCTTAGCTACCCGGGAAACTTTAAAGAAAAAACTGCCTACGGAACTTGAGTGCTTCTAGCTTTAGGTGGTCTGTCAGCTGAAATAGGATTTTATGGGTAACAGTTTAGCATTTATGAAGCTAAATTCCATCTAAGTATCATGTTAGATGTGTAATCTTTTTCCTGGATTTCAGCCTGCTGGCTAGGAAGCTATTTGGCCTGGTGATTTAATGGGTATCATACTGTGTGAGAGTTATCAGCACCCTGTAAAGCAGAATAAGCAGGCCAAGTCCTCTGAATTCCACAGACAAATTCCTCTAATCTCCTGAAGCCATTTTACATTTACACTGGTGTATCTAGGAACAGACCTTTTCTCCCAGTTAAGTAATTTCTTTTGACAAGCTTATTTATTTGTTAAATGTCAAGAGCTAATTCCTATATGTTAATGATGTGTATTCACATTTAAAGAAAATGCTAATAGTTTATGACTTGAGACTATCAGAAAGCTATAATAGAATATGTGAGGAAAAGGGTAGTTCATAAATATCTAAAGTCAGTCTCAGCATGTGTTTTTGTGGATCCGATGCATATATATGTCAGCAGTCTGTCCAGACATAAACTGTTACCCCTGTGAGTTTGCTTTCAGTGATGCACCCCAAGAAATGATAACCCTCTCTACAGGTTTGTAACCCCTGATATAGTAAAGAAAACACCCAACATATACACACTTTAGTTATTTGTTTTATGACAAAGTACAGTGCTTCCCTCTATGCAATGGGCTGACTGGAGATTGTTCTAAAAACAATGCTATAAATGTAGGTGAAGGAGACCAAAAATGAATAATGAGATTACCCAATGATGAACTCATGACATTTGACTGAGAGAATTCCAGGTGATAGTCATGAGAAAAAGGTCAAAAGCTAGTTGTTTCACTAGACTTGTTAAAGACTGGTGATGCCTTTGTCTGATAGAAAGTCTAAATGAATGCTTTTATAACCTATAATATTGTGCAGCAGCTTGCACTGTCAATCCTGGTAAGGCTACACAGCACAACACAGAAGAGATAGGGACATCCAAACTCTGTCTAAATGCATATCTCTTTATTTCACGAAGTCTCAGCATAAGACCCCCAGGACACATGAGAGAGGTCTTCCTTCACAGTTGGTCATGTGATAGGATGTGCGCCTGTGAGCAAGGTACATGATGAGAACAGGAAGGCCGAGTTGGCATTTTGGGTACATGACAAGGGGTGTGCCTTCCCAGGAATCTTGCACCTGGTGGATAATGACATGCTAGGAAGAACAGTTCCTGAACCTTGGATTTTACAAAGAAGGAGGGACCACAGTGAAGAGCTTCATATGGGAAAAGTCTGTCCCTGTAATCCTAGATCCCCCTTGGGGACACACTTCCTGACCACAGAATGTGACATGGCTCTACCCAACCTCTCGCCCCAGTGACCAAGTACAGGTGATTGGCTGTTCATAAAAGACCCTCTAGGACATCATGGACTAACTATAGGTGTCTAGAGTCAGTTGAGATGAACCCCAGATGGAAGGTTCAATTCACACTCCACTGAAATCGACTGAGAGACTTTTCCTTGACTTCAGTGAAAACTGGATCGGGTCATATGTATTTCTCTGTCCCTCTCTGTCAGCTAGTGAGAAAGTGTCACGCTGTCATGCTATGAAGGTTCGATAGCAATGACTGAGACAGTAATATAATAATAATAAAAAAGATGTTTATTTCCTCACACAAGTTCTTGGGTTAGTAACATCCATTAAAATAATGCGATTACTAATTTAGAAAGGATAACACAAAACCATCAGTTACTAATTTAGAAAGGATAACCTGAAACCGTCGATTACTGCGTTATTAATTGGAAGGACTGCTTATCCCTACTTGAAAGCTTTCTTGTTCACTCTCCTAGTGAGAGGGCTCTCAACCTCGAGGAGTTACCTTAACCCAGCGTCCCAGGAAAAGGGGAGGGGGGGAATACTCACGGTCCAGCCGGAGAGGATGGTCAGGTCACGTTCCYRTCCCTGCTCAAACTCTCCTAGCTCCCAAGTCTCTTTTTATACGGCTGGGGCTCTGGGCAAACACTGCTTTTGCTGACTTTTAGCAAGTTTCATAATCACAGGACTGTCTGTTTGTCTGCTTGGGRGGACCCTGMTRGYGAGGCAAGACCMCRRCACCTCCGTATTGTTTCTTCCCTCCCCGGGGGTCCGTGCAGATTCCAGGTGGCAGACTTCACTTCTTCAGTCTTGTTAATGCTGCCATTCCGCAGCCTTATACATATCAGTCCTTGCGCATATCGGTTGGTAGACGACTTTAGTCCTGTTAAGTCCTCTGTTCAACATGTCAGCTCTTGTGCTATCAGTTCTTCTGCATATCAACTGACAAACTTCAGTCCTGTTAACTCTTCACTCGCCCGTCAGAAAGTAATTCCTACTTTACTGAAATCCTGTGAATAGAAGCCAATAAGTCTTGCCTCTGATACTAAAATTACATTTTTTTTTTCCACAAGGCATGTAACGTTTGGATAGCTGAAGCTAGACAAGATGAATAAGTCATTTCCATGAAGTTTGTAATTGGTATCAAAACACCCCAATACCTGCTTAGGTAGGGCCCCAAGGACAGTTGCTTTTATTTCCAGCAGATACAGGACAGATGCATACTAGGGTCTCATTCAGTGCCCACTGAAATCAATGGCAAGCCTGTGGCTAAACTCAATGGGCTGTGGATTATGTCTTTGTCTGCTTCACCTTTCGACTAAACAACTTGCAGTGCCAATTAATAAGAAGTGTGAAAATCAATAGTGACTTAAGACAAAGACTGTACAAGGGTTACCATATTTTACATGCATAGGTATAAGCTGAATGATGAAAAGAGTTTACTGTGTTATTAGCGGAAATAGAATGTGGCCTCAGGGAATTAGATACAAGCTTTGAAGTCTGACCTTTAAATAAGTGAAGAATTGAATATGCTAATACCTAAGCCTTTCACCTAATGTGTGACATCCACTGCATTTTCTGCTGGTACAAATGCCATGATTATGCAGTTCCCATTAAAGAAGTCTTTCATTTGGTACCCTCTGTCACAAGTCCTCTTTTGAATCAGAATTATAAAGACAACTGTCTTTAATCAACTACTCTATCATGAAGATTAGGTGGTATCAACTGTTCTTTGACTTGTCAACAGAATTTTGCTTCTAGATTATTGCAAAGAATACCTGCACTTTGAGATGACTGAAATTTCAAATATTTTGCTTTTGACAGAGACACAGTACAAAACACCTCATTTTAACTGGAATAAATGAACAACCATGAATATAAGGAGGAATCAAATAAGCAGTCATGTTCTTACAGGGGAATTAAAATCAAGGCAGAGGGATGATTAGTAATGAAATACTGAAAGAAATCATAATATCACAGAATCATGTATTGTTGGGGTTGGGATGGACCCCGGGAGATCGTCTAGTCCAACTCCCCTACTCAAAACAGGGTCAGCTAGAGCAGCTTGCCCAGGACCATGTCCAGTAGGGTTTTGAATATCTTCAAGGATCTAGACTCCATGTCTCTGGGCAAACTGTTCCAGTGTTTGTTCAACCTCACAGTTTAAAAAAAAAAAAAAAAAAGCTTTTTCTTATGTTTGAATGGAATTTCCCGTGTTTCAGTTTATGCCGATTGCCTCTCCCCCTGTTGCTGGGCACTGCTGATCTGATAGCTCTGTCTCTGTCTTCTTGCTTCCCCCCACCAGTTATTTATACACATTTATATGATCCCTGCCCTCCCCACCCCAAGCCTTCTCTTCTCCAGGCTGAACAGTCCCATCTCTCTCGACCTGTCCTTGCAAGAGAGATGCTGCAGTCCATTAATCATCTCTGTGGCACTTTTCTGGACTTGCTCTAATAAATCCATGTCTGTGGAGCCCAGCACTGGACCCAGCACTCCAGAGAGCTCTCACCGGTGCTGAGTAGAGGGGAAAGATCACCTCTTGTGACCTGCAGGTGATGCTCTTCCTAAGTAAAAGATACTGTTGCTGGGGTATTTTGGACAGAATACAGTCTGATGTGTGTCACATAGTCTCCGATATTTGACCTTCTGGGGATTTAGATGGAACATGTCATTCTTGTATCTCAAACAGATTTAGCTGTGGGACAGTTACCTTGCCAAGACTGAGACATTCTTTGACCTATTCAGAACTTCACATGTTGGGGGAACTGTCTATTTGTAAATTCATAAATTAACTGGGAGGTTTAGGAGCCTCCAATACTTAGCAGAACCTGAGGAGGGAGGTAGGGAATGGGAATTTTGGATTTCAGAATGTAAATTCTGCTCAGGATTCATTTTCCATAAGTGAATACTTATTAAAACCTGGTTGTTCATCAGGAGTTCAGTGATATTGGCAGAGAGTCATCTAGCATAGAGACTTCTGAGTTACGTTGCTATTGTTATACAAGAGGCCGGCAGACAAAGCCGGTAATGCAAATGTTCATTACAGTGTCATTAGTTCATTCTCTTTGGTATTTGGAAAATGGCACATGCCATTTTTATCTCTCTTTAAATGGGAAAGGAACTGATTTCCTTTCTACTAAGACATGGGGAATGTGATACTATTTGTAAAAATATTATTTTATGAAATATTAGAATATTTATCCACCCTTGCAATTTTAATTTATGAATCCAGACATACATTTTGAATTACAAATCTTGATTTATTAAGGCTTCTGGAAAATTTCAACCATGTTATTTTATTAATCATTTCTTAAATGTTTTTGCAGATCATTTCAAATGAAAAAGGATTACGTCCTTCTTTACCAAAATGACAATGAAATATCACTATATTTGCCAACTTTGTAACTTTGCCAGATTGTAAAGGACCTCTGAAACCTCTGGGGCTGAGCTGTGGCCAGTGTACTTAAAATGTGTTTATAGAGTTCCAAGTCCACAAATTTACTGATTCTGTAGGTGAGGTGTCTAATTAGACTATGATGGGACCACCAATGAATTCTTGGTGGGTGAGTGATTGAAATCCTAAAACTATACTTACAGTTACATTATAACGTGACTTAATTTTTTCCCCCATAACTATTGTATAAGCTTAGGTATTACAGCAGTCAGATACATTATCAGTTTGTACAACCGTGTGGCTTTTCACATGGTACTATGAAAATGAATTTAATACTGTGCAAATGATTGACTTCTGGCTGAAGGGCTGTGCTGAAAACTTAGGGATGAAATGGATCAATCTAAGATGGACCTTATTTGTATTTTCTTACTGAAATGAAAAATTTTAAATAACATTTTCAGGTCCATCAAAAATAACTTGATAAGAAACGCCTTAGGTATTTTCTACTCTTATTTAATCAAATTTTGTCACTTTTTCTTCTGAAATGTCATTACAAAACACAAACAGAAAAGTTCTGGAAATGCTGAAATAAACATTTTTGTCCATGTTTTAATCAACATTATTGGCTGAGTTTGATATGGATTTATATATAGATTTAATCAAGGTAAAATAACATTTTTGGTTTATTTATTATTCAACTGAAGATATTTTACCCCTCTGTTGAACACACTTTTAGCTTCATGAATTTTTGTCCTTTGAAATTCTAAGGTCAAATCAGTAATGTACAAACTATCTGATATGACCACAATACATGGGGACATAAGATCACAAGGTTCACTAAGAATTTTCAGCAGTAGGACAAATGACTCATGAAGTTTTTTACAACTCTAGCTAGTCCTGTATGGAATTCATGAGAAAGAGCTATTGGTCTGAAACTTAAAATGGATCTCCTGGGATTTCTGGCTCTTCTTCAGAAGATAGCCAGTTTTGTCTCAAAGTCTTTTTTTGCATCCATAATACACTCTGTGTTTTCTTTATAATCATAAGAATTTCAGCTAAGAAAGATAGCTTGATGGGGCAAATTTCACCTCTTCTTAAAGGATTAGAAAGCAGACTATGCAGCCACAGTTCTGCAATATGTAGTGGGAACATAGCTCAGCTCAACCGCAGTGAGCTTGGATACTTCTGCACTGTTTGATAACAGTTTGCTTTAACCTGAGGGATATTTATGCAGTAGCTGTATCCAGAAATTCAGAGTTTAGGTAGCTCCTTACAAACCCAGCATAGCCTAAAATAAACGCAGTAGTCTTAAAACGAACCAAGGTGGTTCTCCAATTCCATATATCCTCCCAGGTTCTGGATTTTTAAGGTTCATCTTCCCAACAGCTTGTTCCTGCAGAATTCAACCATGTAAAACAGAATTTGTTAGGCTGGTTTGTACCACTCCATTAGACAGCCTTGAYGCCTTGGCCTTAACACCTGTGATCAAAGCAACCCTTGCTTACTTGTAGTCCAAGCTTAGTGACCCCATTAGGTTTCATATAATGCAATTCAGAGTAGCTTTTGTTAAAAGCTATTCTAGTACATGTGATAGGGAAGAATACAGAAATAAAATACCAGTAATAATCATAATAGCCATTTACATGGAGATTGAAATTCACGGGGACATTATTTCAGCTACAGATGGGTAGAAGCACATGGGAAGCCCTAAGCTTCAGAGTGTCTCTTAAGCTGGGCTGTGTTTGAAACCTGCTGTGACCCTTCAAGGAGACCTGGGGGCTCTTTCCACACAGTCAGCCACCTGAAATACTTTTTAGCACAGTTATAGTCTGTTGCCATATAATTATATAGAAATAAAATCATGGGAAATTTTTAACAGAAGACAAAATATTTTGTGTTTTTTAGTATAATATGCATAAGCAGCATTATTGCAATTATTTCATCCAACATATTGATCTCAGAAGATAACGTAACATTTCCATACAACTGCCTCTTACTGGAAGCCACTTCCAAGTTTGAACCTGGTATACATCTAAACTGGACTGAAATTCTTCAGCAGGAAAATTACATACATGCTTGAATGCATGCTGTGTTTACTATCTCACAACATTAGATTCTTTTGTTAAATCAGTTTGTTACTGGAGAGCTGACTGAACTCTCTATCTGGGATATCTAAATATCTAGAGATGCCTTCCTTTACTTTTTTCATTTACCACAGAAGTTCTCAAAAACTCTATATGAACACACGAAAACCTCCAAGCCAGATAATATAGAAAATCCTTCAGCAATGAAAGTATAAAGGACATACCTTGCAACCATTTATATATGAAAGCACATATTTATGTTTTAATCTCCATTCCTCCTTTTTATCCACTTTTGGCCTAATTGTGAAATTCCTCCCCAAAATGAGTAGTACCTTTCCCGGATAATCCTAATGAAACCACTGTACTATTAATGATGTGAAGTACTGCTTTCTATGAATAAAGGGCACAATATCCACCCTCCTTTAAAACATGAAAATGGACAAGTTCAGGGCTCTTTTTTGAAACCTTCATCATTCTGATTAACACTTATAGGGATTAACACTTAAGCCCTTGCTTATGAAAGTGCACTTAGCTGAGGCTGGGTTTCAAAAACTGATCAGGAGTTTCAGAGCTTTATGCACAGAAGTCTCCTCAGGTAAATGGACATACTAAGCATATGCTTAAGGGGTTGTAAAAATGAAACCTTACATTAGAAATTCTTCATGCCAGTTCATATCTGAGGACTGTGATTCTCTATAAAACTTCATAATTGTAAAGAATAAAAAAAGTCTGTTATCTGAAAGGAAATCATTACACAGAAACCTCCTATCAAACTGGAAGAATAAAATTATGATAAACGTATTGACAAATTTCTCATCTAAAACACAGGGCAAAAAAAAACCTGCTCAAAGGTATTTTCTCATGAAAATTTTATTTTTTTCCAAGGGAAAACGGAATAATTCTGCACAAACGCGAAATACATAGGTTGAGAAAATGGTCACAGTTGTCTCGCCTGGAAATTTGCTATAGGTACCTCACACAATTATCCTCCTGAGCCACAGAGTCAGGAACTTAGACTCATATCACCAGGATACATCACAACAAAACCCAACCATCCCCACTAACAGTTTTTGACTCACTGTCTCACTTGCTGAGCAATTCACTAATATGGGGTCACTGTGCACAGTGATTTATAATTAATGATTTGGTCTGCTGTAGGATTTACTATCTCCTGCACGGAGAAAGCTCTGGGGAACCATTGCTTTTTGTACATGTCTTAGAGACAAGGAGTAGTTCAGGGTAATGGACAGTTGTGGGAAAGTACAGAAACAAAATACTCCAAGCTACGCAATGATCCCATGAAGCTCCTGGGACCCCAGCTGACTGTCATCATTCCTGAGAGTTTTATTTATACTCATTTTCATCATGTGCTTTGGTGAAGAAATATTAATTTTATCTTTAATATATACTGTTTATGAAAGAAACAAAGTAAGTGACCTCTTTTCACCAAAAAGACTTGTTTAAAGAATATAGTCTAAAAAAAGAGATAAAAAAATAGCATTATTTCATATAAACACGATAAAGAAATTTCTTGGATGAGATTCAGTACAGATCCTTTTCTGTTTTCAGTGTCATGCACTGCAAAACCTTAGAGATGTCAGTTAAGCTTAAAGAGAGATTCTCTCAGGACAGACAAGATGGGTGACTATAAATGAGAACTATAGAAGATAAAATGCACAAAAGAGGCTAAAGAGCAGTTGATTAATATTAAAATATAGAGAGACCACTTCTTCAACACAACAGTACTGTTTCTTGGAGAAATGGCTTCAGTGACATTCAGGAAATGAATTCAATTTGGAATAAAGGGTATGCTTCAAAAAAAGGACATTACAAGTCTCAGTGCACTGAGTTATGTAATGCGGTATGTTCAAGTTACTTTTTGTTGTACATTTGTGATGAGCAAAGGTCCCATTCACCTGCCCTGGTCAGCACCATTGATAAATCAGCAACTTTAATCTTCTGTCATGTTTCATTGAATTTCTACAGTGTACAAGAGAAATTTTACGTGTGTTAATTGACATGGTCTAGCACATGTGATTTATGCCCCATATTTGGCTAGTGGTGAAAGTGTAACAAATGCTCACCATCTATTTAAATGAATAAAACATTTAATTATATTACAATATAAAATGTCAGCCATTTTCTATGAACATATCAGCTCTGGTAAGGACATCCCTTACCCAGTCCTAGTCAACATAAATCACTGTGACTTATTTAAAGCTTGCCATTATTACTGCTTAGGTTAAAAACTTAAGCACATAGCAAAATACACAGATCAAAATCGCACAACAGGTAAATTAAATTGCATCTTTTACAGCAGTTTTTTATTGAAATCTGTGTACTGGGTATTATCCAATTAATTAGTGCAGTTTTCAAAATCCTATGCAGTAGTAGAATTCTGCCGTTAGGAAAGTATATTCTCTCCATTAAGTATCATCAAAGCTGTTTTGAGAAGAATTGTCAGAAAGTGCCCAAGAAAAATTACCTTTACTTTCTCTCACAGAGAGGCTGGGCACTCAAGCTCCACTGGAGAAAATGGGACATTATGGTATTTGAGATAAAGACCAATGGATTGCAGGAGCTGAGAGAGGGGAAAGATGGTCTGGTGAATAGCCAGCTGTATGTATGGTATATAGACTGGCTGACTGTCATCTACAATAAAGTTCTGTCAAAGGGACCCTCATGTTACTTCTGCCTGTGGATGTTGATGCTTGGGACTTCTACCAAAAGCAAATTTGATACTGACACTTTTATTTTCTAAATTTAAAGCTGTGTTTAAAGTCTTTTTTTTTCCCTTTATTTATCCTTGTTGGCATAGACACCTGCTCGTCTTTGGGCTTGAGTGTCATTTGAAATTCTGTGGGAGCTAAGCGCCTAAATCCTCTGGGCTCCTTTAAAACGTCTATCTTGAAATGCCTAGTTGTCAGTCTTTTCCTTTTATATTGCCTATAATCCTGTGGTCAAGATGACAATTTAAGGGCACAGTCTGACAATTTTTTGCCATGAAATAGTTTTCCCTCTTTGGAAAATGCTGATATCCATATCTGACATGAAAAGAAATACCAATATGGCATGTTCTCCTAAACTGACCCATTGTGATCTTTGCTTTAGCCTAAAGTTTCTATGTACAATCTTGAATTTTTTAAAACATTGTAGAAACTAATATTTCCTATGGCAAAGCTGCCATTTAGAAAACATAATAACAACTCATTGATGTCTGTCTCCATAATAACAACCAAATTTCTTTTTTTTTTTTTTGGCATGCTCTTTATATGCAACATGTATGCTTTTACTATCAAGACCACATATTTGGTGAATTGGTTCAGCATTTCATTTTAATAAGAAGGTAAGCAGTATCTTTTACAGGTTTCCTCTCTAACAAAATCTGATGATGAGTGAACCAGGCATGATCCCTAAGGTCATTTTTTGCGTGTATAATGTGTACACATGTAGTTGCACCTGTGGCCTCTAAACAGTGTTTAAGGCCGCAAGCATATATTATTATTATTACTATTGATATTACTATTCTTATTATAACACTGACAAAAACAGTCCTTACTAGAATCAGTGGGKTTTTTTTTCTTTCATTTCCTAATTCTGTGTATAGGATTTGCTGATTACCTTTCTTCATGTAATTTCAAAATACAAACACTCTTTCAAACATTTTTACTTCAGCTAGTTAAAAACTGAGGCTGCCTAAATGTGTTGGGAATGAAATCTGAATATTAAAGATTAAATCTGACACTGGATAGCATAAAAGATTTAATGAAAAGAGCTGAGTGCTGCACACTGTGCATCAGACTTGCGTTCATTACAATGTCTCTTCCTTTTTTGGGTGAAGAACACTCACTCAGGCTGAGTGAGACAAATCAAATTCCCAATTTAGAAACATGAAGTATCACCTCCTGGATAAGTCAAGATTTTTCCTTGTTTACTGCAAAGGAGATTTAATTCATTATAGGGAGCCTCACTCTTGTGCAGACTTACACACAGTAGAGGCCTTATTGCTAAGAGTTAGTATGGCAAAGGTTTTCTTGTTGGCCAGGCTGTTTGGATCTGCAGGCAGAGTACATACACAGCGTGATTACACTAGCAGATATACTTCTGGATTTTGGAAACAGTCAGAAAGCGTGGGAGAATGCAGATATGAACAGATCTGTGCTGGCCTGCAAGTCACTTAACACTGCCCTTTCATCTAGCACCATGTATGATGCATTTCCAGCTGAGACCAATTTGTGCATTGAATCTGACCAAACTACTGGTAAAATATAGTGATACAAGCTATCTAACAATTTTGAGATTAGTCAAGATTAGGAGGACTATAAATCTTTCTTAAGGGAAGCAGAGCAAAGGAGACATGATTTATGCGATCGGGGCATGCATCATATTATATAACCTGGCTGGAGGAACAGGTTCAGCGCCATGGTTAGAGCCCCTGCCTCGTTCTCTTTTGCTGCAGTATTGAAAAAGAGGTCTAGCAGAAAAACTAGGGAAGAATATAAGCCTAGCATTTTCTGTCAAGATGTTGTCCCTTTGTATTAAGACTGTACTGGATAATTTGGGATGTTTGGTCTCTTTGCTGTGTGAACATCAGACCATTTTATGCTGTGCCTGAAAGTATACCTATAATAGAGCAAACGTCATGTCTTCATCTCTCCTGGGCAGACTCATAGGATTCACCTGTCCTTAGATCAGGCACTGGTTACCTAACAGCCCCAAATGGGTTTAGCCCCTGAGGCGCTTCCTCTGTGTCTTTGTGAGCAGAGATGAATCGTGACTGTGCAGATGTGCTCCAAGTTGTTCTCATAGTCCTGGTCCCCTGCTTATCCGCCCGGGGGACTTGATCCAACACATTGGAGCTCTCTCTGTGCCCGTGTACCTGGATTTCCTTCTATTGGAAAACCTAGGCCCATGAGATGATGGTATACATCCAGGTTTTGTCCAGCTTGCAGGCACAACATGACAAAGATATGCCCTCAGGTCTGGAGCTAGAAAGCGCTCCCCGGTTCCCCAGTTCAGATACACAGTGTTCACTAAACCAAAGCATTGTTTAATTTTAACAGTAGAAGGAAGGTCTGACATAAGAGAATGGTGTTAAAAACTAGCTGGACAAACATTTATTGTGTTGAAAGCTAAAGTAGATAGTAGTGTTTAACCAGGCAGGCCTCCATAAAAAACTCTGTGTGGGCATGTTTGATTGCCTGAACAAGTTTGAGCAGCTTTCTTAACAAGCCTGAGTACCTGTGTTTTCTCAGGCCCTAGGCTTCCTGACTATGCTGTTAGCTAGTAGCTATACCGACACAACTAAATAAATCTGCTCCAGGGATTGGTGCCTGGTCTTCCAGCCACATGATGGCCAGTCGTTGCATCCATGCTGTTCAGAGTAGTTCCTTTGGGGTGGATTGACTCATCTGTACGGTGCTTGAACCCATGCCTTCTCTTGACCTTACAATTATTTTTGTGTGCTTTTCAGTTCAAAGTGTCTAAAATACTGTGAAGTCTGCATTGCAACCAGCAGAATGATCCAGCAGGAAACTGAGATTAGGTGAAGAATGCCCTGGGCATGGTATGAGATTATGTAAGAAGTTTTAAGGATGGAAAGCCCACAGATATTCTGTATGTAGGAGTCAGGGAACAGACTTTGTGCAGCCTGCTCCACACTGTCCATGGACTGGGGCCCTGGACTGATCTATCATCTGCAGATAGACAATTTCTGTTTTGGAGGAATCACAGAATCACAGAATCACAGAATCACTGAGGTTGGAAGGGACCTCTGGAGATCATCTAGTCCAACCYCCCTGCTCAAGCAGGGTCACCTAGAGCACATTGCACAGGATTGCATCCAGGCRGCTTTTGAATATCTCCAGAGAAGGAGACGCCACCACCTCTCTGGGCAACCTGTTCCAGTGCTCTGTCACCCTCACAGTGAAAAAGTTTTTCCTCATGTTAAGATGGAAGTGTCTGTGTTTCAGTTTGTGCCCGTTGCCTCGCGTCCTGTTGCTGGGCACCACTAAAAAGAGTCTGGTCCCATCCTCTCGACACCCTCCCTTCAGATACTTGTACACATTGATAAGATCTCCTCTCAGCCTTCTCTTCTCCAAGCTAAACAGGCCAAGCTCTCTCAGCCTTTCCTTTTAAGAGAGATGTTCCAGTCCCCTAATCATCTTTGTGGCCCTTCGCTGGACTTGCTCCAGTAGTGCCACATCCCTCTTGTACTGGGGAGCCCAGAACTGGACGCAGTACTCCAGATGTGGCCTCACCAGGGCTGAGCAGAGGGGGAGAATCACTTCCCTCGACCTGCTGGCAACACTCTTCCTGATGCACCCCAGGATACCATTGGCCTTCTTGGCCACAAGGGCACATTGCTGCCTCATACTTAACTTGGTGTCCACCAGCACTCCCAGGTCCCAGGAAGCTTCAGAGAAAATCCAGTAGTAGACTAACATTTATGTACGATGGACAATAAGAGAACTAGGAGTGAGCTGCTGAGGTAAGTTTTGAACAACATAGGCATACAAAGTGAGTGATCAAGCCAAAGTCTGATTAAGTGTCCCTCCAGTCATCCTGTAGTGATCCCTGTGTATTTACTGAAAAATGCCCTATCCTGAAGCACTATTTGCTTTATAACTTGTTTTTCAGTAACACCATTCAGTTAACCTACATAACCCCACCATAAAAATTCCAATAGCCAGATTGCACCCAGTATTCATAAATCATTGCAGACCAGTTCCATATCTGTCACATGACTAAAATTTGATATGGTCAACTTAGCCTCTTAAAAGTATTTTGAAAACATGTAAGTGATATACTGTCAAGCTGCTAAGGATATCTGATGTGATAAAAAGGATGGTTCAGTTGGGAGGAGAGGAGGGGAAATCCCTAAAAGTGAATTAGCTGGGCTTCTTTCAAAGAACTCTGGAGTACAGTTACCCAAACATGAGAAGACTCTTTCTTAATTAGTAACAACATCAATAAATCAGAATCCCCAGTTACCTTGCTCTTTCAGTAAGTCAATCCCTTGAAAAAAAATGAAGATCAGTAATTTACATCAAGCTGTGTTTTGACTAAGCCTATCTTAGTCCGTAGCCCAAATGTTCTGTTTCTTGCACTGGTATTTGAAAGCCAGTCACTTCTGCAGCCTCATATAGGTGATAATCATAAGTGCAGACCTTACTTTTTCTTGCATATGGTAAGGACTAAGAGCCATATTTGGTCTACTAACTATTGAACAGGTGAGACTTAGGAATTTACTATATTTTCTATGTCCAAGAGGATAGTGATATGGATCTCACCCACCCACCCTTCAGCATCTCTTTCCCACAGCTCTCTTTGTTGTAGTCAGCTAGTGTTTGGAGCAAGAATATTGGATATTTCAACCCACTGGAACCATGTGTTTTAAAGTTTGGCTCAGATTCAGTCACAGAGACAGAGTGCAAAAAGAAAAGAAAAGTACTATGATGTAACCCTGGCTCCACTAAAACTAATGACAAAACTCCCACTGGTGTCTGTAGGGATAGAATTTCTCCCTCAATATATTATCCACTTACCATCTCTAATAAAACAGCTGGTAAAATCTTTGTCCCAGACATACTTCTTGTTTCTCCCAAATTAATCTTATGAAGTGACCTGGCTTTCTGGTACTGTGTGACTTAATTAATGAATGCTTCCACTTCAGCCCCGAAGACAGGCTTTTGTACCTGAAAGCTTGTTGTTGTGTACTTCCAGCTGTAGCCATTGCTCAAATAAAAATTTTCTCTTCTGGTCTTGCTTTCCTGTAGATTCTTAGACATTCTGGAAAATGACATTTTAAAAGGAAAAAAAAAAACCACAAAGTTTTAACTGTATCACAAAGGGAAATCACATAATAAAATTACAGAAGTAAGTGCTTACCTCAGTTTAATAGTGCACAGAAATTAGTACTGGGGAATCTCCTCCCTGTATGAGGAAGGAGGTTAGTCCACCAGATGAGGAAGTTCCTCTGCGACCTGAGAGTACTTCTGAGGTGCTGGGTACAAGTATGCCATGCAGTCACCCCCATGTTGGGGTGACACTGGAGCATACATTGATTTCTTTCCCCATGCTGTGGCCTCCATGGGGGGACATGTATGCCCAGGGGTGAGGGAGGAGCCAGGTCAGGTTTCTTATAGTGCTTCATCACCCATGCATGAATGAAAAAACATTCAGGAACAGAAGAGAAACAAAAGGTCTGTTTTTGAATCTTCAGCATTTGTTACTCCTTGAGTGGTAATTTTCCATTGCAAAAGTGTTTTTAATGGTGTTCACACAGAAAACACAGAGACCATAATTTCACAAATGGATTGGATGGCAGTGTGTCAGCAGTACTAGAAGGAGAGTCATAAATGTCACCAGCTGAGCCATGCCACAATCCTTTCTACTGACCTGGAATTTCAGGTAGGGAGAAAACCAAAGATCCAAAAGAGCTGTTTAACACTGGCTAGAGGATCTTAGTAGTGAAGGGTCATTGTTGTCAGTGTAGTGTGTTTTAACTTCTAAAACAGAATCTACCCTTCAAAACTAACCTGTCCTTCATAAAAAAAAAAAAAAAAAAAAAAAAGAGGGCTTGTCTGGATTTTCCAGCATTTCTAAACCACAGGCACATAGGTAGCATCTGACTCTACTTCTATAAAATTTAAAGGAGTTTTGTTTATTTAGCACTGCAGAGTGGCTGGCTGCTGTCCTAAGCTCATTTGAATCATGCTGTCTAGCTATGCTGTAAATTTTGACATTTGCAGTTGAGTACGGTTACAAAATGCATAAAAAAAATCCATGTGAAAAATTTACTGTACATGGTCAGTATGGATAAATAAGGCAGACATGCTCTAAAGATTCCTAATGAACAAACTGTGGATGCATTTATCTGCAGTTATTCTGTGTCAGTGGCACATGCAATCAATAACACTCTTTGGTGCCTGCAGTTTTGGGTAGAGAGCGCTGGCCCACTCCAGCTGTTTAAGTCCAGATCCCAAAGAGGATTTAGTCCTAACTGAAGTTCCTATCTATGCCCTTTCCCCACTGAAAGGCCACTTCTTACTAAAGTATTTTGGACATCCATGATTGTTCTGAAAGATTTCTGCATGTTCTGCATCAATCTAAGAGGAACAATCTCTAATACCCTAGGTAATTAGAAAGGCTCAGAGAACCTCTGACACATACTGACAGACCTGGCACCTCAAAAAAGGAACCTTTTCTTTCAGAATGAGTAGAGATAGAATTACTAATCCTTGATTTAATTGTCTAGTAATTAGAGGTCTTTCCCAGGAAGTGGAAAATCTGAGTTCCAGGCTTCCCCTCAGACTGAGGGATTTCAGCCTCTACTCTGTTATGAGGCTGTCCTTGCTACAGGGGTAGATCTGAGCAGTGTCCAACCCTAATGAATAGGGTCACTGCTGGTCCAAATGTTAAAGACATGCAATATTCAGAGAAAGATGAACAGGAAGGGTAGGATACTGTAGGCTATGACTGAGATAGCCACATGGAAGGGTTTAATTTTGGATTCTGCTCTTGTCATTTATCGTAAACAGCACTGGCTTAAAAGAGAAGAAGAAAATTCTTCAGGACAGCTGGACAGCAGCATCCAGAACAGAAGTTTTACCTCCTGTAATCTTAACATCATAGAAGCAGCAGGTGCTTCTTGGCAACTAAGTCCTGACTCCTGCTTCGGAAAGCACTACTTTTTAGTGATTAAAACCCTTCTTCTAATGTCCCCCACAAAAGTATTCTTGCCCAACTCTTCCACCAGGAATACCATTTATTTTCAGTAGGTCTTCAGCCTTTGTGTATGAGGAGAGAACAATCATGTTTTCTCTTACCCTTCAATTTTACAAGGCTGAACAAACAAAACTTTTACTCATTCTCTCAGAAAAAAGGCTTTCACTCTGTTGATAATTCTTGTAGTTCTTTCCTGTATCCATGGCAGTATGAGCTGGTCCTACTTTCACTTGAGTGATGATAGCTGCATGAAGTGTGCACTATCAGTGTCCTTGGCAATGGCATTAAATACCTTGTTCTATTGGGGGGTAGCTTGCTCGGCATGTGCTAAGACTGCACATATGGTTCGTCATCCACCTGTGCTCAGCTAATACATCCAGATTTTCTTTTGTTATTTCAGTCAACTCTGCTCCCCCTTACAGGAAATTCTGGCTTTGAAACGAGGGGGTTAGAGGCTTTCTGAACTTTGAATCTCAGTGCTGTGATGACAAGAGCTGAATGATTTTGAAATGGGTTTCTGCTGCCTGCCTCTTGGGGGCTGCTCAGTAATTTTTTTTAATGATGAAGCTGAGAAGGATGTTGAATTCTTTAATCAGCAGCTACCACACTTATCCTGCCATAACTCTGCTTGATTCATCAGAATTGCCAATGATTACATGGAATAATTCCTTTTTGCATGTGTTTGAAAAATGCATTTTATCTGGGGAGAGGAATGGAAACACACCAGGAGATTTCCAGCTCATAAGATTTTCTTCACAAATGCAGCCAAGTCTTGAAGGAATTTTGCATGAACCACAGATCCTGAACTCTCATGGCACCATTCAGAAAAATAAGTGGAAACCTATATGGCCATCCACAAACTAAATCAAAGTCAATAGTGTGTTCAGCACCATGATGGCTCTCCAACTGTAAATGTATTCCTATACTGAAAGCTGTGTGAAGAAGACCTTTTCCATGTATCATGATGGAGTCTGGAGTTATGGATGTTTCAGGAAAGTATGAACAAACCCATTACTGAGTTATTAGCAGGGATGTTAATCCTTTTTATGACTAAAACAGCTGTCTTTTCTGCTGAAAGAATGCTTTATAGACTATTTCTGCCTAGTGTGATGGCAGCTAAGCCAGAAAAGGAGAAAACTTTGGGAAAGTGGCTTTGAAGAGACTGTGAGATAATGACTGTGGGAAGCTACCTCTAGCCTGGGTAAAGAATTATTGACTGTAACATGGGGAACAATCCTGCCTTGGCAAGGAGATTGACAACATGATCTAATAAGACTTATCCATTTGTAATGTCTCTGATGTTCTGATCTGCAGCTGCAGAAATAATAAAAAACCATTTCATATACAGCTGTATTCTTCCAGACTTGCTTCTGTTTGGATTGTGGCATGACATCTGTCTGACTCATGTTTTCAGAAGTCCTTTCCGAGGAAACCAGGACACAGGGACACTATGCAGTCAGGTGTCATCCCAAAACAGAGAGCAAGGCTAAGACGAACGCCAAGACCCAGGATCCTGGAAATGCTCCTGGGGCATCTGCAGGCTTATGCAGATGTATGCCTTGAAGTGGCCTCACATCCTTTTGCAAATGCTTTGGCAATACAGAACAAGCCTTCCCAAAGGCAGTGCAACCTCATCCACATCTGATTTCCTGTGAAAATGCAAAAGAAACAAAAATATAACAGATCTTATTTTCAAATGCTCTTAGCCAGGATTCCTGTTTAAAAATTATACTAGTTGTATTTCCTGTCTCTGACCAGCTGGGATCCAGAAATGAGATATCCCTCTGCCTAAATCCCTGGAAGGAACAGTCATTTCCAATCAAAATGTAGCTGCTCCCTTCAGAGGTGGAGCAAGGTGGCTAGCAGTCACATTGAAGGTGTATGTTAGATCCCACTGAGGACCTGGACCTCACGACTCCTCCACATCTTCCACTGCTGTGTGGGCACTTTGTACCGTTGGTCTTTATAAAACACAGAAACAAATCCTTCTCAGTCCTTCAGACACATGGATCTAGGTGTCTGTGGACAAATAGATTGCTGCCTGCTATACAGAACTGGGGGCTTTGTATTTCACTGTAGATCATGGTGTCAGACTGACAGTGACATGCAGACACCTGAGAGCTGTGAGACTGCAAGGAGACTGAAGACCTTAAGAGCTCTTAGGCCTCCCTTGCAGCAGAGCCTGAAGGGCCTGGGATAAGTTCCTGCAAACCATACCTCAAGCCTCCTGTCTGTGCCCCTGAAAATGTTCCTATCTTTTGCCAGTAGTTTTTGCATTGTTATGTTTTTCTTCCTTAATAAACATTTGTTTTAATTCTGTGTAGCATCACATCACATGACTTCAATGTGACCCTGATTCAGGGTTAATTTCACTGCTGGAAAAAGAGTTGTTGAAGAACCTATAAAATATTTTAGTGAGAAAAAAAAATATATAATTAGATTAGCAATTAAAGGGCTAACTGACTGTGATTCAATCCAGGGAGAACTAAAATAACGCTAAAAAGAGTCAAAAAGAGTTTTAATGAAATGTATGCTTATAAAGTGGATATGCAGTAAACAGTGTTCCTCATAGCTTAAACATCCTATGCCTTGTGACCTGCAGTATCTTCCATTTCATAGTGGTGTCCCCCAGGGGTCGGTACTGGAGCCAATACTATTTGACATCTTCATTAATAACATGGACAATGGGACATTGTGCACCGTCAGGAAGTTTGTAGATGATACAAAATCAGGAGGAATGGTTGATACACCAGGTGGTTGTGCATTCAGAGAGACCCCAACAGGCTGGAGAAATGGGCCAACAAGGATATCATAAGTTCAGCAAAGGAAAATGCCACGTCCTGCACCTGGGGAGAAATAACCATATGCACCAGTACAAACTGTGAGTCGACTAGCTGGAAAGCAGCTTTGCTGAGAAGGACTTGGGAACTCCTGTTGGATGATGAGTTGACCATGGGCCAGCAATGTGCCCTTGTGGCAAAGAAGGCTAATGATATCCTGGGCTGCATTAGGACCTGCCCACAGGTCAAGGGAGGTGATCCTTCCCCTCTGTTGAGCACTGGTGAAGCCATATCTGGAGTGCTGGGTCCAGTGCTGGAGTCCCCAGTACAAGAGAGACACGGACATACTGAAGCCTTCAGGTCCAGTGATGGGCCACAAAGATGATTAAGGGACTGGAGCATCTGTCATATGAGGAGAGGCTGAGAGAGCTCAAACTGTTCAGCCTGGAGAAGAGAAGGACCCTGGGGGACCTTATCAATGTGTATAAATATCTGATGGGAAAGTTTACAGAAGATGAAGTCAGATTCTTCTCAGTGGTGTCCAGTGACAGGACAAGAGGGTTTTGACCCATGGCAGATTGCAATTTCTTAGCTAATCCCATGCATAAAACTGTGAATAACACATTCTAGAAAATGTTCCAAAAGAAAATATAGACAAGACCGCATAGTTTGGTTTTCTTTATTCCTACAACACTGCCCCAGCAGGCTTTGCACTCTCAGTTACCCTTATATACTCTACCACAGTGCATACAATACAAAGCTTCAGTATCATGTTAAAACATCACTCTCAAAGCACCATGTTATTTCAGCTGCTCTAAAGTAGGGAGAAAAAAAAATCCAGAAAAATAATTAAATCACAGAGGCATCAGATGTTAAAAGAAGTTGAGGGCAAAATGCTCTGTAGTGTGGGTGCAGATGAGGTGGGCCACAGGGCCTAGAGTGAGAGAAAAGTCTCTAGTTCCTTTTTTATTCAGCAGTACAAATGTAGCAAGTATAATCAAAAGGCAGGAAAACAGGGAAGGTAAGAGATGCATCAGATAAGAAAGACAAGAATACAAAAAAAATCTAAAGTTGTACTGTAAAAGCAGAGAAATTGTGCGGTGCCATAGCATGTGGTGCCATATAGCTGTGAAATATGATGGGCTAGATCTTCATCTGCTCTGTGCCCCTACTGTATGAAGATGAAGAGATGCCAGAGCTGGAGGGATGGACCTTAAATTACCTGTTCACTTTGATGTAAGGGCCAGACAGACTCCACACACAACAGTCAGACAACACACACAATAACACACAAGTGTTGCCAGCAGGTCGAGGGAGGTGATCCTCCCCCTCTACTCAGCCCTGGTGAGGCCGCATCTGGAGTACTGCGTCCAGTTCTGGGCTCCCCAGTACAAGAGGGATGTGGCACTACTGGAGCAAGTCCAGCGGAGGGCTACAAAGATGATTAGGGGACTGGAGCATCTCTCYTATGAGGAAAGRCTGAGAGAGCTGGGCCTGTTYAGCYTGGAGAAGAGAAGACTGAGAGGGGATCTTATCAACGTGTACAAGTATCTGAAGGGAGGGTGTTGAGAGGATGGGGCCAGACTCTTCTCAGTGGTGCCCAGCGACAGGACGCGAGGCAATGGGCACAAACTGAAACACAGGAAGTTCCATCTGAATATGAGAAAAAACTTCTTCACTGTGAGGGTGTCAGAGCACTGGAACAGGTTGCCCAGAGAGGATGTGGAGTCTCCTTCTCTGGAGATATTCAAAACCCGCCTGGATGTGATCCTGTGCAATGTGCTCTAGGTGACTCTGCTTGAGCAGGGGGATTGGACTTAGATGATCTCCAGAGGTCCCTTCCAACCTCAACATTCTGTGACTCCAACTGAGAGCATTGTGATGGGCAGTGCTGTGATTCAGCTGATGTGCATCCTTTTCATCCACTAATGTTAGGCTCCTCCTTAAGGGCAACTTCCAAATTGCCTTGCTTCATGGAAAATAATCAGCATCTAGACTAAGAATTTGATTCATCTACTAGAAAAGAAAATGTCAAAACACAGTGGCAAACAACCACAAATATTCATCCTGTCTCAGTCACAGCCCTTTTGCAGCACTTACTCCCCCAGTCCAGACTGTTACTCCCTCAGTGCTACTATGATGTACTCTTGGCCTCTTCTTCCTACTACCAAGTCTCAGGCACATCATGCTCTTAAAAATCCACTTTGAATGTAGTGGCAAAGGTCAGTCCCTGAGGCTGTTATTTTGACCATGGTACCCTTCCCAATATCCTTCCACTGGCTCCTTGTTTTCTAACACATCAAACATAAGCAGTTTCCTCACTTTGTTTATCAGTTCAGGACTCAAACACTGGACCCTGTTCCCCTTTAACGCAGGATGTCATTATCTTTTGCCCACTTTTATTTCCAGATTGGCATCTTTGTTCTTTCTCTGTTCTTCATGCTTGAGAGGAACATTTGCCAACCTACTCATTGTTTTCCTTCAGAATTCTCTTTGTATTTCTCCTTTACTTTCAGCCAGAGGGGAAAAAAAAGAAACCCCAAACCTGAGATTTTTTTTCATTTGCTGTTGTATTGCCATTGCAATATGAATGTGCTCTTAGGCTCACATATCTACCTGGCCTGTTCACTGTCTCTTGTATCATGCTTTTCAAGGGTGTAAGTTACTCCCCTTCAGTGGCATTTCAGTGTATAGCCAGCTCTTGGCCTTTTGAGTAGAAGAGCATTCACTTACATCACCAGGAACTCTCTTGATCTAAGCAGCCTTCTTTGGTAAAAATGCCATGTTTTACTCTGCAAATGCAGCTGCCTAAGGTCATACATGCAATTAGTTACGATAGCCTAGGTGATGGACAATATCTTATAGCATTGTAATATCATTGCTTCAAAATAACTGCCTGTGTCTTTAGATTTTAATCCCCTGAGATCTGGATGATTTTTTGTGCCATATTGGTATACTACAGCAAAGCACAATTCTTTTTCCTTCTAAGAACACTGGTGTTACAAATATAAGATGATAATTATCTATTCAGATGTCTTGTTTATGTAAGTGGATGATTCAAATGAAGGTGTCCTACCAAAGTTTTCTGTAAACTTTATATCATATTATGTCATAGCACCATTTGTGACTCCAGCTGTCAAGATCAGTTTATGCAACACGTGAGGATGGGTGGACTTTATAATCTGTAGTGTTAGTGCTGATGTCATTCCTTTGAGTTATACATTCCATCATAAATGTTACTTTTGTTTAATAATGAACAAATCCATAAAAAAATGCTTGAGCTCTGTGGTATTTAAAGGATGCCAGTTAAAGTAACCAGAAAAGAAACATTTTCATCTAGCATAACATTAGGAATAAATTACAATGGCTGTAAAGGACACCAGAATAACTAAATAAATCTAGCTTTCAATCATTAATGTGCTGGGTTCTTCATGATATAGTGCCATCTTGCTGTTCTTTTACTAATTACCTATGCCATGAGGAATTATTCTCCTTCCCATTTAAAATCTGTATCTAAAATTTCCTTTTCTGTGCTAGCAGTTAAACAGAAAATGGTTATATTGCTGAATTTCTAATTAGTACTGGTTAAAAAAAAGGCAAAATACTGCTGTGAACATTTTTGTGTTTGCTGAAAATGGATTCCTCTTGTTACACTGAAAAACAACCCTTGACAAATGTTGACAAACTTTCAGACTTTCATATCTCACTTTCTTGAAATGCTATGAAAACATACATTTGGACAAAGATGACATAAAAGAGAAGGCAAGCTTTTGGATTTTTGTAGCCTGTGACTTATGCAGAAGAGAAGGGAGGCAAACTGTCATTTAAATTTTCAATGAGATACTGGGCAAATAGTTTAGGCCAAAGTAAGAATTAGAGCCACCTGAGCTGAGTCACAATAGGCCTTGACTATTCCAAATGAAGCCCTGTGCCCTAATGAAATTCAAAGAGACTTTCTACAGCACACAAACAACAACAAAGACCAGGCCCTAAGCAGCTGGTGCTACCAATGGGAATTCTGGCAACACAGTGTTCAAAGGAATCAGGTCTTCTTTTATTTGGGATTTGCCTGGACATTGGTATCCCTACTCATGCCCTCTCTCTGGGACTGGCATTTAGCAAACTCTGAGTTTCACACAGTAAAATATCAGTGATAATACACATACATCTCTCAGGTCTGCTGTGTGCACCAATTATCTTAACAAAATGTTTTGTGGCCTAAAAGTGCAATTCATTCATTCAGTGTTACTATTCTAGATCTTTTGCCAGATGAATGGTATGAAACATAGATACTGGGCTTACACTGAAGACGGTCACTTGCGTAGTATGGTTCCATTTGTCAAAATGGAAACAGTAAAAACAAATCCTTCCTGCTATTATTTAAGATTTCACACCATTGCTTTCATAAAGGAATCAAATAATGTATTTTATTTTACTTTTTAGGGTTGTTTTATATTTATTTCTGCAAAAGAAACAATCTTGCATTTAAGAAACTTGATGTGCAGATTTAAAACTCATTGGACAGGATTCATCCAACTGAGACCTTCTGCAATGTAGGGGTAGTCTATATCTGAGCTTGTCAGCACCCCCGGAAAAAGGATGATCTTAACAGCCCTTTTTATGTAATGGATGTCCAGACAGTCTGGGTTACAAATCATCTCATCTTAAAGGAGATGCTTACTTTTGCTCATATGAACTCAAATTGCTAAATTTTTTTGACCGTACTGGTGTGGCCATTGACACTAAACGGTATTGGTGGTAATTACCTCATATGCAGAAATGTACCTTTTAGACATCTCAGATTAGGTGAGAAGAACCACACCTAATCTCCATTTTAGCATGCAGAGGTGAAGAACTTTATTTTTTTAATACATTATCACTCTTTACTCAAGATTCAGTCTCAAGACTCAAGACTCTTCACCTCCATGAAGCAGCAACTCTGCTCAGCTCCAGTACTTGGCTGGGGAGAGTGAAGAGCACTTACATTTGGGGAGAAGGAAGCATGAACAGTGTCTTTTTACAGCCTCTCTCTCTAAGGCAAAAAGGCTAATCAGGTGCCGCTGAAAATGGGAATTTAAGGAGACAAACAGAGTGAGAAGTAAAATGGACCTAGGACAGTGCAAACTCAGGCCAATTGGCTCAGAATAGGTCACAAGACTGGTGTTATAGGCACCTTTTATACTGGCCAATAAAACAGGTGAGGGCCTGACTGTGAGGGAAAGTGGCACTTTATGGCCTCCACAGGACTAAATACTTTCCCCCTCAAATCAAAATGGCCTTGTCTACAACTCCTCTTGGCACCGGTTCCTTTTCATCAGTATGCTCGGGTGTTGCCTGGGAAAGTCCTGGTTGTCACAACCCAAATCCAGTCCAAGGAGCATACTATCAACTAAATAGCATGAATCAGCAAATGTCAGTGACCCAGCTAGTTTCCCCTCTCTGTTTAGGTTACTGGTATAGACATAGCCATAAATATTAGCCTGGCACTGGCCCCTTTGCATGCAGTAGTATTATGTACTATATGTACTATATATGTATGTATTATGTATTATATATGGTATCTCCCTTTTCCACTTTATATATATGACCATATTTCTCACTCTGAGTGGCGTGTACAGGTATCTATTATCTACCTGACATCCTTTGGCAAAGAAAACCTTGAGGAAATAGAAGTTGCTGGCTATATTTACTTAAGCAAGTGGGATTCTGCTCTGGACAACCTCAAGACCAAAATACATATATAAGACCAAAACCGGTGGCTTCACACTTTCCAAATGCAGCCTACATACGGCAGGAAGATGCCCTCTTGAGAACATGGTACTCTGCATACCTAAGGCATATCTGATGAGGAAGTGTTAAGCTAAAGGACATAATATGCTGCCATATACACCAGGATAGGCAATCTACACATTGTCCATAGGCATCCAAAGGTACAAGAGGTAGAAGATCAGGGGGCATGTCACCACTACAGATATTCATAGTAGTGTAGTTTTTCTCATAAAACTACAAGATGTCAATTTTTTTTCAACTTTCTTCTCCCCTGACTTATTTGTTACTTATCTATTGCTCTTCACCTTATCTTTCACTTTATCTGAAAAAAAAATTGCTTTGGTAAAACCTTAACTCATTACTCTCAACCCTAGCAATACTTTTTTACTGTTCAGGACTGGCTTCATTCACACTTTTTGGTTTTGTGGGTTAATCATCTCAGYGAAATGAAAGAAGAGTCTGTTGCTGTGACAAGTCTGAGGTCTTTCTCCAACAACCCAGTTGCTGTTATGATGATGATATCTATTTTGTGGACTGCCACAGTTTGAAGCTGCTCTGTTCTAGTGGCCTAAGTCCATAAGGAAATGGACTTATTCATGTTTTCCTGGAACATTATGATTGTTTTTTTTCTCATGAGTATCAGTGCAGATATACTTCAATGTCTTCTACTCTTCCTTCCCTGCTATATTGTAGCTTACACTGCATAGCTGAAATGAAAGGTGATGGGAACATTGTTATGAATCTGACAAATATAGCCAATGAGGGCCTTGATAATGAAGAATACAGATGAAGAATTAAGCATATAGTGACATTAGTATGTGATGTATTATTAGTTCCAGGGCAGTCTTGTCATGCACCTGTAATGTCTTGCACCTTTCACTTATCCAACAAATGAAAAGCGTTTCCCACATTCTTCTCTGTGATATCTGTCAAAGTAGGAATGTTCTTATTATTTCTATTTTTATATTAATATAAACCCAGTTTATATTAACCGGATTGATGCTAACTACATCAGCATTTGCAATAAGTGAAAGTTTCATTGTAAGGTATTATAGCAAAGGGACTTTAAAAGGTCTTAAAGGAATTGTTGTGGGTAAGTTTTAAGGTAAGTATCTGCATAGACCTTCATCTGTCTAGTGTACCTGGTCCAATATCTGTCTTATAATATTTATTGTTGTTTCTTAAATCTTCAGCTCCTGGACTCATTGGATTATGGAAACATCCAAGGTTTCATTTTCTAAAGTATATTTCTTACTCCCCTAGGTGACAAAGAAAAGCATGTAGACATTAATCCTAAAGTTTCAGAAAAAACACAAGTCAACTAGTAAATGTGTAATTCTAAAATGTCATGATTTTTAAAGCAAACATGAATTTTTAGTGATATTATAGATCATTTTTGTTTACCTATTGCTGGCAAAACTGACACACTTGGAAGCATTGCCAGTTACTAATTCTTTGGCATTAGCTATTTATATAGGATACCAAAGGAAGCAGATAAAGTGCTTTGAGAATTCCATCACCAACTTGACCAGGCATTTCTGCTTGTAAATCTACAAGAAACATCAGAGAAAACAATAGCTATTCTACCTTTACTAACCATTCTGAGTTGGTACTATGCTAATCCCTTGTTTAAGTCAAATTATATTAGTTTAAATGACTACAAGGTGAGATACAATGGATGGTAGAGGGGTTCTGTTTCTTTAGGGAAATTCTCTAAAACTGCTTTTTGGTAAAAGACTGCCCATGTTGAAGTCATAAATAACTAATAATATGGAAAGCAATTCAGAAAAGGTGTTGATTTTTTTCTGCAGTGTGTTGTGGAAGGACTCTTGTTCAGAAAAATGGATAAAGCTGAATGGCTTCAAAAGGGATGGCAGAGTACAGTGCAGCTGGGCAGACATCTCCTGTGGTCAAGGAAGGACTCAGACGGATGGAATGTATCAGAGAAAGAACTGTTCATAGAAAAGTGCCCTTCACATAATGCAGTCATATCAATGCATATCACATCAATGCATTAGTGAATGTTGAAGTACAAACTATTTTTTAATGACTATCAGAGGCATCTCTTTAAAATGCTTTGAGAGCAATATTTTAAAGGTAAAAAAGTACCAAAATTATCATGCTACAAATTTTTTCCCACTTGAAAAGTTAGAAATGAATAAGAAAGCTGGTAGTCACACAGCACAATTTTTGGTTCATTTTCTTGTCTTCCTGTGCCTCCTCCCAAGTTCCATTATATACTTTATTTCTGTTTGTCAACTCCTGGCCAGTTCCATTTCCTTACACAACTTCCACTCTTTTTTGGGAGACAAAAGCGCAGACACCTTCTTCCACCAACATAATTCTTGTCCTTCAGAAATATCACTTCACAGATCATTGTGACACAGCAGTGAAAAAAACACATTAAATTTCATGATCTAATGACAGTCAAAGACCCTGGAGAACGGTGACAGCTTGAATTCATCTTCTAGGCAGCCCTAAGAGTTCTATTAACTCGCTCTCATCTAAAAGYTGTCTGGCTCTTATTAGGGCTCAAAGTTGTCCTTCAACCAAAGCGTTATGACAATACATAGTGAGGTTGCTTTATTGTGGTACTCTCTGAGTCCACTAAGGCCACAAAATGTATCAGTTTGATGTTCAGGTAGCTTTACTGCTCATTATGAAACTGAAGAAATAGTGCTAATGGTGTATGTTTACTGAAATACTGGAGACTTTTAATTATCTTCAAGGAGCTGTGGATCTCGCACTTATTGCTTAACAGGGTGATGCAGTTTAGGTTCATTAACTTTAGCACAAGCTTCAAGTGCTAAGTGAGAAAGGGAAAGATCTGCTTGTTTCTGTGAAAGCATATTTTTATCTAAAAACTACCCTAGAAAGTTTAAGAATATTTAGAATTTAATTAAATTTAAAAGGTTTAGTTACAAATAAGAGTAAGTACAGTTCAGCCAAATTATTTATTGAGTATTTGTTTCAAAACAGAAGTACAAAAGCACACCAGATAACTCCTCTTAAACTTTGGTCTGCAGAATTAAGGCACTTTGCAAATGCTTTTTTTCTTACTTCATGAGTAATTGCTTTCCAATTTTTGTTAATAAAGGCAAATGACTTTTATGAGTATAAAACTAGTTATAAAAATGACATAATTTACAAACAACCCACATAAGTATCAGACATCAGCAAAGCATGTTTTGATATAAAAGCCATCAGACCTAGCCTCATTTTGTAGCACCTTTTTCCATGCAGAGTTAACTGTTTGCATGCATTTTATCTATCCCTTACACTTTAATAATCAAAAGACACATTTAGGGAAATGTAGGAAAACATTTTTAAGAATCTTAATATATGTGTTGGCAAACGATTCCTATCATGGGAATGATTTTTCATATAAATAGATAAAAAGTCAACATGATCCCAAATACATCTCAAGAAGCTCATTTCTAATGTTTGCCTTTTTTCTTTTTAAGAGCTTCCATTAGCCATGTTACCAGAAGGCATTTGGATATGTGATGTAGAACAAAAAGATACATTTAATATAAGGCATATTTGTTTGTTTAGAAAAGGTAATGTTGTTGGAGTCATCATGACAAAGTTTGATGTACAAAAAGCATATAATACTACTAAACCGAAAGTGCTACGTTTACAGTTCATATTTCCTTAGATTACTCATCCTAAAAGTCACTTGAAGTGAGTTTTTCTATAAATGCTCTAATTTCACTTATATTTCTCATTTAGTGGAAATAATAATAATAAAAAAATACATTCTGTATTGTTCCCTGCTCTTTTTGAGCTCAATTCTGCAAACACTTACTACCCAGCATGAGTGGGAATCCTGGTTCTACTGAAGCCAATGGAAGTTTTGCTTGTGTCTTCAGCAGTGCCAGGATCCCACCCAGCATAGTGCTTACTAACAAGAGTAGTCACACCAGCTCCAATGGACAACTCCTCCTAGTGAGCACTATGCCAGGAGTGAGCATCTGCATCTTCACATCTTTTGTGTGGACTCATTGTTCAGTTTATATTATGTTATCAATACTATGTTGTTTTCTTACGTTCTCTTTTTCAAAAGAATTTCTCTTCCTCTCAAAAGCCATGCTGTTAATTTGTAATTCTGTAGCTTCTATCCTGGAAAACTTTTAGGGACGAACTAGTCTTGTCCTCCTTCTTGCTGCTCCTCCTGGGAAAAAATCAATTATTAGCTATAATTATATATAATGCAGTTATGCTATATACTATATTTACTACTGAAACAGACATGTGAGAAGGAAAGAATGCAGCCTGATGATGAATCTTTCACTGTTTTGTTGACATCAAGGAAATTATAATAATCTCTCAGCTTTTCAACTGATCAAAATTATGTGGAATCACAGCAAGTTACAAATCTGGAATCACACAGTGCCTTTTTGACAGAGTTAGACTCCAGAGTAAGACCTCACTTTGATGCTTTTATTCTAATCTGAAACAGTGTTTGATCAAAATACATAATCTAAGTGGTTTTCAGATAGCAAAATATAAAATAAATAACCTATATTGTAATTAACACCCTGTGATAACAATTACTTTGTTAAAGAATCTTTAAAGTATAAATACAATTCTTTCCTTTGGAATTCTTTTTTCTTAAGGTTGGAGGGTTGTTGGTTTTTTTTGACTGTCATCATACCTGTGGAAAAAAATATTTGATGTCTGTTAAAAAGTTTTAATATATGTTGTTTTTTTTTACCTTGTGTCTTTCTGGTTGCTTGTACTTTCCGTACAGGTGCTTCTACAAAATAGAAATGTTGCAGTCAGAAGTTATTTTTAAGGGCATTTGAGTTAAAACTCATGAAAAAAGTTGGAATCCCATAGCTGACTTGAAAAAATCTGCACTTTTTTTTAAGGTTTTTAGTAAATTAAAGATTTCCTCCTATTATCTTGTTGACTCGATAACCTGAAACATGAACGCTAATAATAAATACAATCCACAGATTTCCATCATGTTCATTCATCATTTTTTAACAGTTTGAATTAACCCATTATTCACACTGGTCTCATGAGATGGTTACATGATACACTGTAAGCAGGTGCCAGGGCATTTTTCCCATGCTCTTAACTCAGCAAAAGTCGTCTGGTGTGTAAGCCCAGGCTAATGTATTGCCCAGGACTCAATCTTTCAGCTTTTGGCAGAGGAAGTTCAGGTCTGCTCACGGTGCACTGTATAGATATTTCCTCAGAAATTATAGATTCGTGATACACTTGGAACTCAATCATCACAAGATATCAGCTGAATTTCTAGCTGACCTTTATGTGATTTCCAGCTCACTTGAAGTGTAACTGCAGTGTGACCTCACAAGATCATTCTGCATTTATAGGTCAGTCCATTTTCTCAGATACTTTTGTTATAAAGCATAGAGTGGTGCAAAAGCCATTGAATAGATACTACCCTCATTAGCAAATATATCTGTTTTCCAAAATACCCACTCTGTGAAAAGTAACAGACACTTTTTCCTATTTCTCTTCAAACCATGAGACATTTTCTAAATGTGGTATCCCTTAATCAGGAGGAAAAACATTTCATAGACTTAAGAGGAAAATTTTCTGTCATTGTCACAGAAATGTGATGCCAACAGAAATGGGACTCCAGTATTTTTCCTCTTTCATAACCATGGAGCACCCTAATACTAAGCAGGAACAGTGATCGCTGCGGGGCACAAGGTCAGAATGCATTTTTCTAATTCTCCTTTATGAAACTTTGTGAAATAAGAGTTGTGTTTATGAAGACATGCATTTAGATATATTTGTACCTTCACTTAATCAACTGCTCTTAACTGTCTTTTCATCCTGAGGTACAAGGTATGTAAATGCATTGCCCTGAGACAGAGGCTGCACATCATTACAGGTGAGGCTAAGCACTGGGTATCTGCACTGAGGTGAAAGCAAATTTCAAGCTCTGCACTGCTCTGATGAGGGCAGACCATGGTCCATCTGAATGTTCACTTTTGGGTAGAGCCCCATGGTAGAAGATCACACCTACTGTTAAACATCTGTCCTTCATATTCAGGCAATATTTGATTTCCCTGCATGCCTTGCACTATTCAACACTGAAGTTACACAAACAGTATGATATAGCTTCAGAATATAGCATCAACTTCAAAATTTAGTTGGCTCTTTATAGCTTACTCTGTGTGTGTGTATATATATATATTAGTATATGTATGTATATATACACACACTTCTACACCATATTGTTTGATATATACAAATATCTGGTATATTATATTAAATCAYCTACATGAAATTATGATTGTAGGAAAAAAAGTCAACTCCTGTATTTTACCAATGACCCTTGTGAATTTTTCATATTTGTAAAGTTTACTTAAACATATACTAGAAACTGATTAATTTCTGTAACTTAATTCTCCATGAGACATTTCTTTCTGTGAATCTGTAGTTTAAAGGTTGAAGGAATAAATAACTTCTTATTCTGCCTTATTAGAATTAGAATTGAAAACAGAAATAGATTCAAATACAGAAGAAATCCAAATCAAACCACTTTTTAAATTTCTAATGAAGATAATTAAAAAAACCCCCCAAAACTTTGAAATTGAAAAACTAATTCCTAGCATATCCCTGGGCTGAATTTTATTTGCTTCCTTTAAGGATTTCATTCTGAACCTCAACACTATTAAACTTTTTTTGATCTTAGGAGTTTCCTTCATTTAACAATAGGAGAATGGTAGAGAAAATCCAAGGCCCTGTGAGATATCGACTCAGAGGTTATACTTCCTTCCCCCTTTTTCCCCCAAGTTGAGAACCTCCCACATCAACAGATCACATTAACACTGACACAAAAGGTACACTCAAGTTAAAAACAACTCACGTGGTCTTCTCCTGGATGTGCTGCTTAGAGAAAAGGCAATTTTTACAGTGTGTGTTCCTTCAAATATTTTACCTAAGCTTTGCGGGTAGACATTTCCTCTTGTCTACTACACCTGCCAAACCTTTTATTTACTTTGAGCCACAAGATAAGCCTCAACATTTTTCTCTGCAATGTCAGTGAAATAATTCCTTTCCAAAACAATTATAAAAATCTTCTTGCTGAAACTGTGGCTTCAGACATAAGAAATTTTCATGAATAGATGCTATAAACCCCACCTGGAATGATCCCTTCAGACAAAGGAGGTCTTGGTGCTATTGGATTTTTAGGCAAACTAACCTTCCAGATGGACTTTCTTGATTTCTCTCTCGAAAATCTGTGGCTCTCCCTCAATTACTTTAGTAACCTTGGTGTACTCAGTTCCAGCTATGACAGGCATTAAAAACAAATGAGTTAAATCTGGGATAGCATTTTTCCATATGTAAGGAACCTTCAGCGGAAACAATGTAATTTTGGGGTATAGGTGTATGCAGGCCACCATGTTATACGTGCTGTAAAGTCCTGCGGATTTCCTTGGCCTTGACACAAGAGGAATCAGCTTCTCTAGGACTGAGAGTCATTCATTGCAAGCTTGGCTTGAAGTTTTGTTTCAGCAAAGACTTCCAATTGTAATAAGCACTGCTGGATATTATATGAGGTGAATTACAGCCCATGTGAAATCATTCTTTTACTTTAGACAATGGGAATACATCCATTTGTGACTGGTCTCAGGTTTAAGAGCTTAGGAAATTTTCAGTCAAACAGAAGTGATCTGATGTAGACRAGGGGGCCATAAAGCACATCTCTATTATCACCAACGGCCATAAAGCAGCATGCGTATCTGCTTTTTTGGCTAGAAGGATGGTTTTGTCATGACAGCCAAGGGTAGCCGACTGGATAAATCATGGAAAAGATTAGAGAAGAATGGATAAAAACAAGATACAGAAATCTGCCCATTTGGTCCATTCTGTAAAGCAAGATGCTTATACAAACTAACTTATAATAGCAAGGATAAGGAAAGAATTCAAGAGACAATGTTGTCTTTCCCAAATTTACTACAGAGAATCTATTTATCTCTATTCTACACACCTATAGGATCACTTACTAAAAAGTGAATGTAAGATGAAATGAATTCAGCTAGGCTAAATCAGAAGGTCTACTGTATACCAAGAGAAACATCCATATACAATTTTTTGAGTTTCTGACTCAGATTTACCCTAATCTTTACTAAAAAAAAAAAAAACAAAACCAAAAAAACTTGAATTCTCTTTTTGATTTTCCATTGCTATTATATATAGTTGTTCTAATCTATGCATTAAGCAGAGAACATTCCAGATTTATAGATAAAGATTAATTTCATAAGCACAAGTTCTTTTACCAGTTTTCTACAACTACTGGTTATTTATTGCCAAAACTGTTAGAATTAAGAGAGCGAGAAGGAAAGAAAACCATTGCTTGGGAAGCTAAAAGAGAATTAAAATTAATGCCTTGATACCCATCACCTGTAGCATTTGAAGAGAGATGCTAAACATGCCTTTCATTATTAACTTGAGGGCAATGAATATTCATTTCTGGAGAACTGAAAAGTAAGTTGAATTTAGCCTATTACAATACTTTCCACTTCATAAGCATTTTACACAGATTTAAATTTGCTGTGAGAAAAGGGTTCACAGCTAGTGGAATAAATCTTCATTGCTCCCCTGGATTATAATTAGATAACTTTTTAAAGACTGAAAACACAAATAAACTTGTATTTATCCTGGTCAATATCATAATAAAATGGATTAATCAAACTTTGACATTTAAATTTATTCCACAGACATCTGGCACTTTATACACAACGTTCTAATTTTTTTTTATTAAAATTACGCTTCAACTAGATCAGTCTTTAAAATGTTGAGATCAATATATCTGAGAGGTTCCAGTTATCATAACCTGTTGCAAAAAGGTTAGTTGTAATACACTGAATTACCTCCCTGCAGAAGTCTTTTGATTTCTTCATCTTCAAGTAAATGACCATCACCTTCAATGAATTTGGTCACCTTGGTAACCTCTGATAGGATACAGGTTTATGGCAAAAAAATGATTTACAGAAAACATTTGACAATCCTATAACAGAATATTACTGAATTAATCCTATTACAGCATTTTGTTGAATTACAAAATCCACCTAGTATGATAGTGAGTGCCATGCTAAACACTGAAAACACTGTATTGCATGACAAGCATAGCTTAATATACAGTAGATCCAAACAGTCTCAGCTCTAGAGCTGACTGGAACACAAAGCTCAGAGATTCAAAACAGATCCCTGGATCTGAACATTTCTCAGTTTCTGAATTTTAATCTCTGGATCTGATTTTGCAGGATGAGCAACTTGACTGAAAACACAGAGTATCCATTCAGTAATTAAACAACTAAGTTATCTCAAGGAACTTTTATTTTTAATGGAAGAAAATAATGATACTAACCTTCTTCAAGCAATTTCTTTAACTGTTCTTCATCATCTGAACCACCTGCAGTAATTCGGGTATATTTTATTTCAGGACCTGGAACAAAGATGTTTAAGAAAGAGACCTGAATCAAATACAATGGTATTGCCTTTTGATTTTTTTTTCCTATTTAATATTTAGGATGGTTCTACCTTTAACATGCTTAATCTGCTTTATGATGGTTTTATCTCTCACTGTGTTCAAAACTGAGCTGCAAGATGGCTCCAAAGAGTGTTTAGTGCTATTTGGCAAAGTATTTAGAAAAAATTAACACACTTAATGTAGATATCTGCACACATTCTTAAACTAAGACACATTCTTAATGACTTTTTTGTAGTAGGTCATAGACCAGATATTTCCTCAGTGCAAAAGGGTTTGGACCTACTGTTATAAATAAATGCTACTATTCTTATTACTGCTATGAGTCATTTGAGAGTTTAGTACACTGATTCTTCATCAGTTTCTACAAGGGGGTAAGAGAAGGAAATATCAGTTCTGGAATGCTGGCATTCCTGGGAGTGCTGGTGGACACCAAGTTAAGCATGAGTCAGCAATGTGCCCYTGTGGCCAAGAAGGCCAATGGGATCCTGGGGTGCATCAGGAAGAGTGTTGCCAGCAGGTCGAGGGAGGTGATCCTCCCCCTCTACTCAGCCCTGGTGAGGCCACATCTGGAGTACTGTGTCCAGTTCTGGGCTCCCCAGTACAAGAGGGATGTGGCACTACTGGAGCAAGTCCAGCAAAGGGCTACAAAGATGATTAGGGGACTGGAGCATCTCTCTTATGAGGAAAGGCTGAGAGAGCTGGGCCTGTTTAGCCTGGAGAAGAGAAGGCTGAGAGGAGATCTTATCAATGTATACAAATATCTTAAGGGAGGGTGTCAAGAGGATGGGGCCAGACTCTTCTCAGTGGTGACCAGCAACAGGACGTGAGGCAACGGACACAAACTGAAACACAGGCAGTTCCATCTGGATCTAAGAAAAACTTTTTTACTGTGAGGGTGACAGAGCACTGGAACAGGTTGCCCCGAGAGGTTGTGGAGTCTCCTTCTCTGGAGATATTCAAAACCCGCCTGGACGTGATCCTGTGCAACGTGCTGTAGGTGACGCTGCTTGAGCAGGGGGGTTGGACTAGATGATCTCCAGAGGTCCCTTCCAACCTCAACCATTCTGTGATTCTGTGATTATATGGGATTTAAACATTCTACATGATAACGACCATTTTAAAAGGGATATTAATAAAACTTGCATTTCAGAATCACAGAATCTCAGCAATGAGAAAACAGTATTTTCCTTTCTCTCACATAAATTTCCTGTGTTGAAGAATAGCCCCTGATTTATTCAAAAATAACCATCTTTTTCAACCAGTGATTTTCAGTGGAATAAATACTTCTTTGAGAATAAATTCTGGTTTCTTACTTATTTCTTGCTTGAATGACTTATTAAATTGAATTTTAAGATTTTCTAAATAAACTGAATATTAAGACTTTCTGATAAGTCATTATGCTTCTATAACATTGTCTTTCCCTTATAACTGTTCTTGCAGACAGTATTTTGGCTGCAGCATTCAGACTGAGATATGTAACCAAGAGGGTCAAAATGCATTAGCAGATAATCTGTTAATGTTCAAATATCCTTCTCTTCACTTTTTAATTTCTGTGAATTTTCTAGGTTTCTTAAAAATAAAAATCTCTATCACAGGTCAAACATGATGGAAATTGGCCAAAGAGTTTAAAAGTTATGGTGGGAGAAGATGGAGGGACACAAATACACTTTCATTTTATTTTATGTTAGCTCAAAATGGATTTCTATCCTGTGGATGTCAGAGCAACCTAGGTCTCCCTTACAGAGAAATAGAGAGAACTCTTCTTCCTGAAAGGAATGTCAAGGGAGCCTGGGATGACATGCAAAAGTAGGTAGCTGCACATTGAAGGTCTACCTTTGGTGAGATGAAGCCTACCCAGAGATATACAAACAACCCAAAAGTTCACAAAAGCCTTTTTTTTTATAGCAAGCCAGACTAAAAATGAAATAGAAACAGTCTCATCTTGAAGTGGTAGCAAGAAGCTTGCAAAAGTAGACATTTTTCAAATACAGGGGAAAAAAAGACGAAATTTAATGTTTCTGCATGCTGTTAAAATATTGTTTCCATTTCTGTATATATGTATGTGTCTCACACAGCCAGAATCTGAGCCACATATAAGAAGTGGGAAGGATTTGGAGGAAAATCCACCTCTCCAGGAAAGGCCAGTTTAGGCATTAAAACAGAACTTAAATTGTGTTACTTTTGTATATAATGTTGAACTTCACTAAGTACAAATAGCTCCATGTGACATACCTTGAATAATTCTTTCTTCTGTTACTTTTTTCTCTGTCACTTCCACAGGTCGCCCATCAATGATTTTGGTGTATGTTTTAATAACTGGTTCTACAGAGATTTTTAAATTGGAGACATTAATCAAGTGATGAACTGTTTCAGGTGCTGTTTTGAGACTCCCTTTCACACTGAAATTTAATGAAGCACATAGAAACTACCATAGAATATTTTACGAAAAATGATCAGAGTAGACCAGAAACTAAATTTTCCCCAAATTTAGGATGGCCAAATTCAATTTTTCCATTGAAACCACCCTGGATACAAACTCCTCAGTGGTCCTAGCAAAGTAGGAGACAAAGTTTATTTCCTTGATTGATACTATTGCCTTTCTGTCACAGCCACCGACTGCATTTCTGATTGTAGGACAACAGCCAGCAAATAATTCTTAACTGAAACAGACAGCATACACAGCATTTCTAACACTGTCTTGAATGTAGCTATGGGATACAGCTAGGCAAAAAAAAAAAAAAAAAAAAAATTGAAATCGATGAGAAGTGACAATGAAATGGTAAAATGAAATTACAACACTACCAGAAGGACTTGTCAAAAACAGATCAGTCATCTAATATATCACACAAATCATCTACATTAAAGTAAAACCTGACTGGGAAAAGTAAATGTTTCAAATTTTAATTAAGAAAATACAGCTGCTGAAAGCATACCAACCTCCGTGAATCACTTTAGTTATTGTCTCTCCTTCCCTGACTATTTTGAACTCAGGTTCTCCTTCAATTAATTTAGTCAGCTGTGTAATAGATGGGTCTGCAATATAAAAAAAACCCAACATGTTACAAATATTCATGAAAATATTCCATGGGGCCAAGGCAAAGCTAGTATTACCCTTCTACACCAAATAAACCACACATTACCACAACAGTGGATTTTTTAAATCTCAGAATCCATCTGCAGTGGGGGGTGTACAATCTTGTACTTCCTCTCATGCTATTTTAAACTTGCATCCTGTTGCATACTTACCAGTTAAACATTTGTTGACTACTGTATATCTGGTATTTTTAATATCTTTTGACAAGCCTGAGGCAAAAACAGATACCCAGCAGATGAAAGGAAGCTTTCCTGGATAATGGTAAGATGACTGTTCTGTGGCATTGCTAGAATCTTACAGATATTGCTCTGCTAGTGATCAGCAYGCAAAGTATTATGTGAAAACTTAGAAGACAGCTGGAGAGAGAAATGTTTGTCATACTTTTCCTACTAACTGTACAGATATCCATGATGAAATTAGGTCTTTTAAGCAGAATTCCCTTCAGATTTCTTTTTAAGCTATCAAGACTCAGCCAGTGGTCACTCAGCTTAAAAGAAAAAAAAAATCCAGATGTCAACAGGATGGCCGTAAGGATATATGCCAGCATTAATGGCAATCATCCTTGTATTTGCATGGGAGAAGTCATCTTGATTTCCATGGCCAAAACAAACCATTCTGTAACCTCTTAATCTTGTGCACTTCCCAAAGACCACACTGATCCAAACATATCTCTGGCTGACAGTCTGTTGCAGCAGATGCTGAATAAATTAGGAACATACCATTGATGCAGTTACTTAACAGGAATAACATGATGCTCTACTTAAGATGTTTTTGCAAACCTTGCCTTATTCCTGCTCAGAGTTAGAAACATGACACTATTTCTATTATTTTATTGTTGTCCCTTAAAAATCTTTCTTTAAATGACTTCCCATAAAAGTTGGTTCTGCATAAAGATTTTATTCAATTACTAACCAGGATTTAACATAAGTGTTTGAACATATATGCCTGGTGTTGAGTTGTTGAAAACAGTACAATTCAGGCTTGCTAGTGTCCTTCAATAGTAACAAATCCAAGCATGTGCTTTTTGTTTGCTTTTCTGGCAGAAGGTGATTTTATAGGTTAGATCTTAGAGCCAAATAATTCACTTATTTGTTGCAGATGAGATCATATGATGGGATCATAATGATGCCCAGTATCACAGAGCTCTGTTGATCTACTCAGACTTTGAATGGCTGAACATCCCATTACTTTTTTTTAAATTATTTTCTAACAGGTCTGTCTGATAAACTTTCATAAATATTGTAAAGAAGGAAGCTAACAAGCTGCACTCACTTGCTTCTGTTCTAAATTTAGAGGTATTTTTGTATTTTGAGAGTTCATTGAATAACATACACTGACACATTTGATCAATATTTATGAAAACATATCAAAGGTATATTTATTAACATTTATGTTTGTAAATCTTCTTTTTAGCTTCTAAGTTACTTTACTCTCCTACGTGATCAATATAGCAGATATATGTGGAGCAGAAGACAAAACCATAGTTTGCTGTCTAGTCTGGCAACAACCCTTTGAATATGTAATCCATTAAGAGTTCAGTTTCAACCAGATTTAAGTCTTCACATCTCTCTGAACTTGCCTCTGTGTGGACAATGGAAGCACAACTCAAGTAGAAAACATTGAGACAGGAGGGGCAGACATCACCCTCTAAAATCACTTACAACATTCTTTTAATTATTTTTTTTTACTGAAATCTCTCTTGCATCATGATCTGATGGAACTTCCTGGTATACTTTGCAAAAATTAACATGCAACTTTGTTAGATTATTAAACAGACAGTTGTGTGCATGTCTGGTTTTGAGGGGAGCTGCAACTGCTGTTGCTATTAGGAAGCTCAGAAGGGCCTAAATTAGCTTTACTGGGACTGTTTCTGAGTCATCAGCAGGAAGGCTATGCTTGCCAGAGAGCATTCCCTGGAGCATGTCCCAAAGCAGAAATACCATGCTGGCAGTGGGACAGAATGACTCTTCAATGTTCACTAATTTATACAATTATTTATTCTCTCTTTGGTGAATAGCACTTATTTGTACATTTGATTATAGCAGTGATCAGACATTTTGGTTTTTCTTTAAAGGAGGTTTTTGTCTCACCTAACTTTCAACTTCTAAATGTTACATAAATAGCCTAAACTATCTACCCTGCCTCTGGAATTAACGGAGAAGAATAGATACCTCCAAAGAGTGATTCACTCTTTCATAATGAAATCACAAAGAGTGATTTCGTCCTAATGAAAGTTTCTAAAATATCTTGGTTGAATTGCCATATGGAAGAATCTATTCATTTATATTGCTCTGTAGCGCTCTCTATATTTTAATAATGGAGACTTAGATCTTGGTGTCTAACCCTATGTCGGATGAAACACAGACAAGCTTCAGAACAAGCAATCTCATGTCACTTCTACTGGGAGGAATTCCTTCTAGAAACAGTGATTAATAAATCTGGACAAAAACTTTGCAAGACATTTTTAACTCCCATTCTGTTCAGTTGGGCTCCATCAGATTCCCCTTGAGCATTGTCATTTCAGTGGGAAACAGGAGCTCATTCCAGTGGCACTGGTCTAGTGAAACCAAAGGGTGTTTTACTTAAGCCATTAACCGCAAGTACTTTTGATAGTTCCAGCCCCACTTTTTCCTCTCTTTAGTCCCACCATCAATCTTAAGGTCATGCTTTGCCTTGAGAAAATAAAAAAGAATAAAGTTTGGCTAACTGTCCTTTCCAGGCACGTGACAGATATTGGTATTTAGAACTGGTTGGAAATTATAGAAAAAGGAACTGAAGTTTTTAAATTCAAAGCATAAGGAACAAGCCTATTTCATTTTTAAAAATAATTTATTTAATACAAAATATTGGAAATACTCAACCTTTCATTTATTGGAAGTATACTTGGGTCATTTAAAAGAAATGCTTTGAAAAAGGATAAATTTTTTCGAAAGAATTACATTAAAAAATGCCAACATAAAAAGGAAATCCATTTGGGGAGAACAGCTCTAGGACATTTTTTCATACAAAATATTTCAGCCAGTTCTAATTGCAATATTTGTATCTTTGCTTTTCAAGCAAAGTATTGAACATTCTGGAGTTATTATGTAAAAAATGCATCCTGTTACAGAAATAAATAAAATAGTATATATTCTGTATATGTATATGCATATATACATAGAAACAGAAATATACCGAATTAATAAGGGCCTCATTTACCTTCCTTTCTGATGATGGGCTGGACGTTGCTTTCAATTATGTTAATCTCTGAAAGTACAGAAATTGGAATATAAAGCACATTCCATTCTTACAGTTTGTTTATGCTAGTGATCTGTTAGATTTGGTCTGGTTATAAAGATTTAGGTAAAATCACAGTGATTAATGGATGGAAAGTAATTTGAAAGGATTTACAGTATGGATTTCAATTCTAGTTACTAAATAGTGTTGTATACAAGTCATCTGCAGACGGTGTCTATTTGCATGCTATTTACCTTTATCTGTGCCTCATGAAACCACTGCTTTTGTGATGCAAGATACAGAATAATAAAAGCGTGTACAATTACCTGGTGTATTTTAAATTAGAATCTTGCCCTACTCTTTTTGTTAGGGAGCTCACCTGGTAAACAGAAAAAAACCCTCCGACTTTCAGAACTATTTCTACATTTAATAGAAAATCACAGACGGCAGCACTATGGTGGCCTTGGGAATCAAGTCCAATTACTAGGTTCAATTATTCCAAAAACATTTCTGACAGATCCTTATCCAACTCTTATTCATTCCTAGAAGCCTTAACTGGCAGGGCTTCCAGCCTTTCCTGTTACAATGTTTGACTAAATCACATTACATCAGTCAGACATTAAGATAATTGCACTCTCTTGCTCCAGTTTGCACACACTGCTTCTTGTGCTGCCCTCACTGTCTGTGGAAGATAGTTTATTCCCTTCTTTATTCCACAAGTCTTGACTTCAGCAAATCCATTCTGAATTTCCAAAAGACTAATGCAATATTCTCCATTTCTGTTGAGAAATGTGGGTAGAATCCCATAGAAATGTAATCATCTGCCTAACTTCACTTTTTGGCCCAGGTGCAAGCCTCAGCAAGATCTGTGCCTTCTAACAATTTGGTTCAACAGACTCTACTTTATATTCAGATACTAAATGCAATTCCTAAGAAAGGCTGCAAGAGAACAAAAAAGTTTCCTCTTTTACATCTGCTCCCTATAAGAGCAACTGCCTCTCCTACAAGCCTTGCACTTGCATATATGGGAAAGAGGTGGAACAGATAAACTATCTGTCCCTCTAGAGGATTTGCGATGAAGAAAGCTCATCAGCATAGAGTTTGGTCAATGATACGACTTGGAGAGTCTGTGAGGCAGTACAATTCAGCTGTGCACCAAGCACTGAACTATGGTAAAACCTGAAAAAATATATTTTCCATGTGTATCTTGCCTATCCCAATGGAACCGAACAGCTTACTTTAGGGACACTTCCCTGTCACACAGCTGGAAAAGGAAAAAATACATACAGTAACATAACAATCAGAAACAATCTACTTAGTGTCTTTCTCTACCCATGCTTCATTGGCCAGTATTACTGCTCTAGAAATCACTTTCTTTTTAATTGAAAAAAGATTTATAATTCAAAATCTGAATTGGCAACATTTAAAAAGAAATATCAAACCCATTTGGAAATATTCAAAATGAACTTACTGTAAAATGTCAGTGGAATCTCTTTGAAGGTACTGTCACGAACAAACTATAATAAAAAAAAGTAATTTTAAAATTAGAAAAAGAGCACTCACCTTTTAGTTTTCTAAGCAGTGTTGGTACAATTCATAGCTTCATTGACCTAAAAGCTAGGCTATGCTATTTGCCCAGGTCCTCTCATTTACTCATTGAGAGAGAAAGTAATCTCAAGAGGCAGTCTGAGATAGATGAGGATACCTATTTTTCTCTGCAGGCTATTGAGATTGGAGGGTCTAATGGCTTAACAACTTAGCTACTCAGTATTTCTTTCAGAGAGGGATTTCCTCAAGCACTGAGAAGTGATATATGTTGCTGATGTGATAAAGCGTACCTCGAGCAAAGAGCAGGTCTGGGCCAGTTCACACTGGAGTTATCCACATGCAAATATTCCATGATCATTTGCTGTTGAAAACTAATTTCTAACTGTTGAGTGCAGGGTATCAGTCACAATTACTCTTGGGTAACTAGGAGTTGTTAAAGAGTTGCACACTGAAGAAAAATAGGGACCTGTGAATCATTTTTGAATGACAGTGTACATGCCTTTACAGATCCTGACAAAGGACAAACTGTTCATTATTTAAGAGTACCTTAATTTGAATGTACTTAATCAACTTCTTCAGGATTGTGAGCAGCTGATCATTTCCAACAGGCAGATCTGACAAAAGAAATAGGTATGTAAGAGGAAGCACATGCATCAGCAGCTAATCATTTTACTTCCATTTACAGTGATCAGGAGAGGTAATCACTCTCACTCACACAATATACTTGAACTTATATGTTCTCCTTTATTAGTGGGAAATATATCCCAAACCTTCTTGTATTCCATATACTGGACTTTCACAAAATTTCAAGGAGTTACCACGGTTTCAGGCAAGGATCTTCCATAAAATGAGTAGTGAAGTAAGTTTTCTGTTTCCTATTCCACATAGGTATTGCCTTTTTAAAGGAATTAACTTTTTAAAGTTACTTGATCTACACAAGGTGTAGACAGATTCAGAAGTTCTGTGTATATATTCTATACATTTTCCTCTAAAATAAACTAATACCCACCTGCTGGATATAGGAGTTTATCAATAACATGAATGACACCATTGGTTCCCATGAGATCAGATTCTCTGGATTTCAGTTCGTTAACCAAAAGTGTATCGTTCACCTGGGAAAGGATGCAAAGAGAACACAAATTATCCAGAGACATTAAAAACAAAACAAACTCTTTAATGTCACTTTCAAAGAAATTTGTTGTATTCTCTAATGTGGATAGACACGGAGTGTCAAATCTGTTACAAGGTTGTATCAGGAAGAATTCTTTTACAACACTTAACTGTTTTCAAGTACAGTTTGCCTCCTTGGATAGTTTTAAGAATGTTTGTTACACCAGGTTCAAAGCCACTTCCAATGAAAACTCCTTGTGTCAGGTGGTAAAGGATAATGTTCCTGAGAGCATTTTTGTCACCTATTAAAAAAATAGAAAATAAAATAAATAAATGGTAGTGGCTAGTTCCTTTGGGGAAATACTGAGGATTCAAACAGGCTTGAGCTATACTTAAGCACAGTATGAATGAAACTACCAAAACCACATAATTTTAGCTAGCCTGGTAAAATGATGATAAAGGCATAAAACAATCATATGACTGAAAGGACTCAGAAGACAATCACAAAAATGCTATGAGAACTCCTAAACGGAACAGCAGAAAAATGGTCAACACTTTCTTATTATTCTATATTATTTTTCTCTTATTTGCTTGCTACTCTGATCAGATTTTTTAATCTTTTCCTAATTAACCTCCACAAAACATTCACAAACACAGTAAGTTTTCAGGAACACTAAGCATACTGCACTATGAAATTTCACAAAGCTACTAGATAAACTCCAGCCTTAATTCCCTTGCAATTAAGGGGAACTATAGCTGAGACAGTTGGTATTTAAATGAATGTAACTTCCAGCAACAGTCTTCTAAAATGGCTAGGGATAATTGACAGCTCTCTAAAGGCACACATCCCTTCCCATCTAGGGCAGGATAAAGTGACTATTTCATTGTGGGGGGAGTAAAAGGAAGCCATCTGGAGTTCTCGTTTTGCCTATTCCTATAAAGAACAGAGGCAGTGTAGAAGAAAAATGGAGGAAGGGGAAACAACCTTATTTTGTGGAAAATTTCCACATTTCAAAGTTTGGTTTCATTCCTATCTGGGAAGAAAAAAAAAAGGCCCACATTTTCAAGATTGTCTAAGAAAGGAAATGGATTCTGGAGTCTACATTAGTGTCCTGGCAGGGCTCCCTGGAGCTCAGGGTCTGCAGAGGTTCAGAGTCACAGGATGGGCTGTTCCAAAGCTGCAGCATTACCCACAATCTGCCCAGGAGATGGGATACAAGCGGAGCAGTTTCAAAACACATCTGCTTTACATTACATGGAATATTGATCCTTTCTATTACATCTTGCATATTAGCATTACATGCTGATATTTATTGCCCTTACTAGGGGTTTCAAACCTTGAAAAAATTGCGATGGAAATACTATCTGCTTATAAATTTTTCCTGGTGTTTCTTTCCGTGAACATTTTCCCTTTTCTGCTGTTTTCTTTGATCACTGATCTTGCAATTGGCTTCACTACTGAAATGCAATTAAATGTTCTTTTGTCTTTGTCAGATTTCCTTTGTTCTATACAATATTGCTTACTCCATTATAAATAATATCATTTTTTTGTCCTGAGAGTATCTTTCTATATTTCTTCAAAAAATTACATATTTTAGGGTTAAATTTATTCAGAGAAAGTAACATAACGTCTTGAAAGAAAGCCAGAATAGAGTTACAGACAGTAATCTGACACAAAAAATGGACTTTCAATTGCAAAAATCAGTGAGGCAGGTTAAGATCTCAGACAGCTGCCAAGGAAAGTAAGTAGAAACTAAGCTACAGTGATAAGAAAAGCTCCTTAAAACCCTTGAAAACCAGAATGGGAAATATATTTGTATTCTGAAATGCAGAATTAATCCGAAATGACACAGACCTTGGATAAAAAGTCAAGTTGTGAATTGAAGACACAGCATAACAGACATGATAAACTCAATTTCTTTTGCTTCTTAAGAAAATATACTCTTAAAGATAAAAACTGAAGTATGGTATGTCTATCCAGTCACTTCTGTTCACAACCTTGAGAAAGCTTCATCTCACTTTACAGCTGTCTACTGTTAGTCAGTTAGGCTATCTGTTAATTTACTGTTAGTCAGCAGAGAGACTAGAAGCTAATTTAGACCAGAGATATAACTTTAAATGGCTGAAGAGATGATTTACATTCACTGTGCCTCATTAGTGAGTTAAAGGCTATACAGAGCTGGGTTATGCTAGGGCAGCTGCTCATCAGTGCTCTGAGCTGGACCCTTTGAAGTCATTAAGGATTCATGAGATTTGGCCTCATGTCTATGAACTTTGATCGGAAAAGTGCAGGAGTGGAAACTGTGACTGACCTGCATGTGGAATTCAAAGCAACCACTCTTCTCACACTTGTGCATAGGCCAGATTCACATTAACCAAAAATAATCTAAAAATGTTTGCAGTGCTGTGGCCACAGTCTACCCCTCTAGCGGGAAATACTGCAAGAGAGTTTGAAGCAATCACTGTGCATTCCTTCTCTTACTCAGATGAAGCATGACATTAAATAAGCTGCTTCAAATGCTGTGATAATCTACATAGTCCAGAGTTTAAAGGTGTAAATTGGAAAGAAATATCATAAATTAGGGTCTAGCAATAAATATCCAATATACAACTTTCTTATAGCATGGGTGATGTCAGAGATTGCTGGGTAGAGACAGGAGGGAACGGAAAAGAAAGGGGAAAGGCAGGAAATGCAGGAGAACCAGGAGAGCCACACTGCATATCCTTTAATGCAATGATCACAGTTAGTAACTATATTAAGAATAGAAATTGGATATAATGGGAGACTCTACAGCTTAATAAGTCTATAACAAGGCTGAATGATTAAAAGCTGATGCTAAAATGAAATACAGATTTGAACTTGGAAGGTAACTATGCTTTGGAATAATATATCAAGAAACAAGACTAATGGGTAAATTTAAATTAAGGTTGGATACTTTTTTTCCAAAAATATATTTTCTCTGCCTGCCAGGGATTAATTTAGGTAAGTTATATGCCCTGCTGTACGTAAAAGGTAAACTAGGTTATCAGATGTCCTTTGTGTAAAAATTATACTAGACACCTTTCCCATTGATTTCAACAGGCCAGGATTTTACCCTTCTTAGTTACATTTCTAATTTTCTTATGCCACTTACTTATCAATACATCCTTGTCATCATCAGTCAAACCTTTAAAGGCATCATTAGTTGGAACAAACAGAGTCCATTCTCCAGGCTGTGACAGAACATCATCTAAATCAGCAGCTCTCACCAGACTGAGGAAAATGCTGTTTAAATCAAACAAACAAACCATAAATGCATTTTGTTGAAGTTGAGTACCTATTCTTTGGTCCAGTTACTTAGCCACCTCATTTGTTCTAGTAGTGCATTGGTCTTCAAACACTCCCACTGTTTCCCAGGAATAAAGACAGCGGAGGAGGAAAATGAGAGGGAAAAAAAAAAAAAGACTGTCCTAAAAGTAGTAGACTGAAGAAGAAAGGATTTGAGAAAAAAAATATTGGCAACCTTGACCACTGCCAAGTTCATTGAAAAAAAATCCCACAGGTCACAGAAATGAAGGGAGGACTCCAGGAGTGATTACTTTCTTGATGAAGACCAAGATACTTACAGTAAGGGGAGCAGAAATATATACTGCGGGGCATAGGCCTGCTATTACTCTGCACTGTTAAGGGATTGTACTTTTGGTTAATTAAACCTTCAGACTCTGTTACCTTTATACCTCTGGATATGTCATCTAATCCTTTTGGCCTCTTGCTCCTCTCTTATCTGTTTAGCAGAGAGGACCAGTATCAGGCGAAAAATCATTGCTAAATTGCTCAGAAAAGCTTTCCCGATAAAGACAAGTAGGACAAGATCCTGGCATCGTATTGACACTTGAGTGTCATAAACAACTGTCCTTGTATAAAGCCTGGGAGCTCTTTCAGCATATAGCTGTGGAAAAACACTTTCTTCTCTTTTTTCTCTCCTTTTTTTTTGCAGGAGGGAATGCCCCTTCCCCCCCGCCCCCCGAAAAACCCACAGTCTGCAACTATTTCTCAGATCAGCTGTACTAATACTAACTATCTAGGAAAATCTCAGTGTTGTCAGACTTGCTACTCACCTAAAGCGCTTATCATTTTTCAGCATTTCATGCAGTGTCTTTTCTGCTGGCTTGATGATCTGTCTGAAGACATGAATAAAACCATTCCTTCCTTCTTTACTTCCTCTTATCATGCATGAATTTTCAATGCATACAGCCTAATTAAGAGAAAGACAAGACACCCAAGTGTAGCCATTTACTGAGTGTTATGCATTTAAATGTATTTGAGAAAATGAGATGAATGTGTACTCCCCACCAGACTCCTAGTTTTAAAAATAATACTAATGTGGATTTCTTACAGTCAAATTGTGTGTTCTTTCCAGGAAATCTGATCTCATTTGAAAAAGCGAAAGTAGAAAAATCTGGAGTAAATTAGTATGATATAAATATTTCCAAACTTGACTATTTTTTCCTGTTTATTTTTTTCCCAGAGAGTCTTCCATGCAAAGGCCCCATAGATAAAGATTGGATTTTCATTTTTTCCTCACTTCAGAACATATTTTTGCTAGATACTGGTAATGAATAGTACACGTTAGAGGTTTAATTCAGTTTTGTCTTTTATTCCTTCATGCTGCTCCCTTGTCTTAGTTATATTGTCTGACACAAGATTTAGAAAGTCCCATTCACTTACTGTGCGGTACACAAAGACTCTGAGCAGTTTTCCTCCGATTGTCTCTAGTTCCTGTCCATTGTACAGTTCATTGAGCCCAATTTTGAATTTTATAATGTGATTCTGCAGGATTGTTCTTAGAAGACGTTGGTCCATCCTTAAGGTATCATCTACAAAACAATTTAGTTATTAATATATAGTGATTTATACAGTAAACTTTCATTCAAGTAAGGTTAATTGTGGACACTGTATTAAAAGACTATGCAAATACTGGATCTTTCTTTGAAATGCTTAAGTTAAGATTTGAAAAGATCTGGGTAAATAAAAAATGAATTGTTAAATAGCTTTTGCAAATTGTCCTTTCTTACATTTAAAAAGGATCAACTGACACAGCTTTGATTAATTACTAGAAATGATATAGCAGATGATTTATATGTGGCCTGCTTCATCTTCTAAATTATTCCTGAATTTCTTATTACAACTTCTGTTTTCTGTGTTTGCATCTGAAATTCTTTCCAAATTGCTTCTGTGGTGGTGAGTTAATATGTAAATCCTTGGGGGAGAGCAGGATGTCCATGCAGTCACCTCTGCAGATATGCAAACATATTTTATGTAAACACATATTTTATAGTGTATTTGTACCAATCTCTCTCTGTTTCAGTGGGCTGGCAAACATCAATCTCCTTGCACAAAGTTGAGAATAAATAATGCAGTAATGAATCTAATATAAGTGACACAAAGATTAAGCGAACTGGCAGTTCAAGAATATATTTTTCCCTTCCTCACAACCTGTCAGTCCCTGTTTGGTAGCTTATTTTAGTGATCATATTTCCATTAGCAAAAGATACCACTGTAAATAATCTGTGCAAGCTGGTGCTTGGGCTTGTCTTGTCTCTCTGCACAGTGTGCATTTTGAAGGGATAAAGAGTCTCTTATTCTCAGCTGCTTTCTTTCCTTGGGACTTGGAACAAGGACTGGGGATTATTTTGAAAAACTGTGAGGGTGGTTTATATTCTTTTTGTTTAATTTGATGTTCAAAGTATAATCTTTTAAGGCTACTAACCTGAAAAAGCACCATTCAGTGGAGCCAGGAGAGTGTATTGGCCTTCTGGTCTTAGAGAAGATGCCAGTCCTAGCTGTGCCACCAGGTCTGTAAAGGTAGTCTGCTGGGCACCCCCAAGCTCAATGACTTGCTTGGCTGCAATTAAAGAAGGAGATAAGAAAAGATCTTTTAACATATAATTGATTTGTTCTCTTGATTTGGATTGTCCATACTCACATATTCTTTTTCATGACAATACATGTGAGGGAATCTAGGTAAGATTGTAGAAAACCTCTTCAGTGTAAGAAACTTGTCATACACCACTCACCAGAATCAGGAATTAGCACTCGATCAATGAGATGGATAACACCATTGCTAGTCACAATATCTTTGCGTTTCACCATCTTCACTCCATTCACAGTCAGGCTTTCACCATCACAACCGACTTCAACTGTGTTTCCTTCCAAGGTTTCATAGACTGCTCCACCCATGATAGCTTCAGAGCACTGGAGAGTATTTAAAATATGGAACTTCATGAGAGCTGCAAGGAGAAGAGCAGAAAGTCCATGTGTAGGTGTTTGGATACAAGTGGAAAAAATTAATACATTGTTTAAATAGCTTTCAATTAACACTTCAATTTCTAATATCTAATTTCAATTTCTAATAGTTTACTAGCTAATTTGACATAACCCTTGCTTATTTACTGACATCTTCTTTACTGAAAGTTGCTTGCAAGAAAATTGATAGTTTAGACCTCTAAATAACATCTATGGTTAGAAATCTTTGGCATATCTTATTTTATGAAAACTAGGGCTATTATGTTGAGATCTGTGTATATGAGAGAATATACTCTAGTGGCTGCAGATGATTTGCTTCAAATGGACCTCAGAGTACACAACTCTATTGGCTGCTCAGAGTCAAGCTCAAGATTTATTTCTTGTTATGCGTTACCATAGCATAGGGATTCAATGTGCTATCCCCTATGGATACCAAGAAAATCAGCTGAAATTCCTGAAGACAAACTGAAAAAAAAACCCCAAACCCTTATTTCAGGGTTCCATTTTTGGCCCTTATTTTACATTAAAATTAGCTCAGATCCCTCTTTCCACTGGCCTCTGCTGAGATATTGCACAGTGACCTAATCTGGCCATAATGAATTGATGGAAAATTCACTTATTGTTGTGGAGCTCATAATTGAGGAAAGGGACTTAACCTCAACAGCTCAATGTAGGAAGCTCCTAGTATGGAGTCATTTCAGGGATAGACAGCAGCATACATATGTGATGCAAGTTTTCAGAGAACATTTGGTTCCAGTGAAGATGATGGACTCCAGGATTAAACACATTTATCACAGAATTAACCACAGAATTAAGTAGCCAGTTCCAACTTCAAGATTGCCTGTGAAGTTCCAGCTGCTATCTATTCTACCCGGAGAATTTATCTGAAGGCAGCACAAATAATATCAAGAAAACATGTCTTTATGAAAGAATCAGTAGCAGCTCTGCTTTTACTTTTTCCTTTCAATAAGTATATGAGAAACAGACTGTTGATTTCAGTCCTTCACCTCTTGTTTTGGGAGGGGGGAAAATCTTGGGACTCTTCAGCCCATGTGAAGGAGGACTAAATGGAATAAGCCAAGAAAAGCATCCTTTGCATATCTAACCCACCTCTAAGAGGATTCTCTAATGGTGTCTCTAAACACCTTAAATAGTTACTACAACATGGTTTTACGCTACAGTCTCAGACTTCATTCCACTGTTTCCACATAATGTTTCCAGACATCCTGCTTGTATGTGCCTCTTGAAACAATTGGTCTCTTTGCTTGCAATTTAAAGCAAGAAGAAAATGCAGTCCTACATGGCACAGTAACTGCCCTTTCCTTAATGAGAGGGACGGATGTTTGGTATAATTCCAACTGTAATGATTCTAATGGGACTTCCTTTTTTATTTTATGGAAAGTAAATTTTTTGAGGTACAAATGCAGTTAGTCAGTATTGATTAAATGTAGATGCTTACTTTTCATTTGTTGACTTGGTTATTGTAGTATTCTTAGCCCTAAATGTCACATAATTACAGGTAAATGTATTAAGGTTGTTATTCAGCTTTCTAAAGGAGTAAAACTTAGGTCTGAATTTATGTCATCTAATTCTGGGCAGTTAGTTGGGGCACTTCAGTCAGAAACCAAAGCTTGCATGTAGAAAGAAAGAGGTGCCTCCAGAGAGTGATATATCCCAAAGGTCTGAATTATCCCTTGGAGATGCACTTTTCTTGTCTGTTAACTCTGGATGATCAAGTATGTTACCTTAAATCTGTTTGGATGTATCTGAACTTTATTGCTCAACAGTATTTTTTAAGAATATATTCTAATCTTCAATCTCTCTGCTCAAATATGGAGTCAACATCACCTCTTTTCTTGACCTTTCCTGTAAACTTCTTCAGCCTGGATAAGAGGAAAACTGCCATCTTCTCTAATGTCAAAACTGCATGATGAAATAAGCTGCTCATCCATTGTCACATAGCACTTCATAAGGAATTGCTTCAAAAGAGTATAGGTCAGATGTAGTTAGTGAAGTTCTTGGGATTATCTCGGGATTTCTCTGGCATATTCTTATTAGATCCTCAGTGAAAGGCTTGATACTGCAGTTCTAGTGCAGGCATTGCTTCTGTAGAAGTCAACAGGGACACTGCTCCAGTAACACTATAAGTATCCAAAGTATTCAAGTCTAAAGAACCTGATTCCTGGTAGAAGTAATTTGGAGTTTTGAAATACTTACTGATGAGCAGCAAGGTGGATCACTGGAAGCAGGAGTGGCCTGCATTTTTGTTAAAGAGGTTAAAATGAGATTATCTAAGATTCACTTCACATTAACAGTAACATAGCCTTCCATTTATTAGTGGCTCATTCCATTACTGTTCACATAACAGATTGTTTCAGTTATTATTTATTTGTATTGTAGCTCCCAGAAGATTAGATGAGCTGCCTGTTGTAGTTTGTCAGAATATATAGTATAATGTCACCTCCATTTACATGGCAGAATTTGACTTTTAAAAGAACATGTCCTTTTCATATGGAAAAGCAGTTTATGTGTTCCCTCAGTCTTATGAGGGAAACTCCAAATTAAGATATCCCTCCATTACTAGAGGTAGGAATCTATATCTGATCTATGCAGCCAAACTATTTAAAACATTCAAGTACCTATATTTTCACATAAAGTTTCTTTTAAAAAGTTCTAGAAACTAAGTTTTCAGTTAACTTGAATCCTTAGGTAACTGGAAAAAATAATTTCAGAGATACAAGGATAATATAGTTCCTACCTCCTGATCTACTCACCTGTAATTGTCATTTGCAAAAAACTTTCGACATACCTTCAGATGCCACCTTGTCACCCATGATCCTTTCTAAGACCCCCCTTGGAAGTCTCTCAAAAGCTTCATTAGTAGGAGCAAAGAGTGTGTAATGACCAGGCTTTCCAAGGGTATCCAAGACATCTGATGTGATGGCAGCAGCCTAGAAAATAAATTTGGTTATAAGTATCACCCAAATACCTTAGCCTTTTGGGCACAGGAAAACAAAACACAAACAAAAGAACTCACACCTTTTGTGCCTTAATTTAGAATCCTGAAAAAGTCGAATCTTGTTCTTGAACGCTAACATTAAATTCAGGCTGAAAGCTACGTGAGCTGTCCATAGCATGACAACTGCTATGAAAGCAGCATTTATCACAGAATTTCTCCTGTGCTTTCACCAAATGTCCACAAGCATTTTATTGCTAGATTGAAATCAGTGCTAAGTAGAAAGATGTGTTAAAAAGCAAAATGACAAAAAATAATAGAAAATAGAATTTTGTGGGAAAAATATGTCTTGATATGCTGAGTTACCTGCTTAATTTAGCTAATACTAATCATAACATCCTGAAAAAGCTGACAACAGGGCAGAAATTCTTATTATAATTGCTTGAATTTTTAGCTGAAAATTTTGAATATAGGTTTTGCCATATTCAATGGCAAATTTTGCTAAAGATCAAAGCAAAGATTTATCAAAGCCACTAATGTGCCCCTGGAATAATAGAAGATTTGTTATACAGCTATATAACAAATTTGATTAAATACACCTCAAGCTTTGAGGCCAGGAAAAGTACCTCCAGGATTTTAATCCCTAAAACATTATTCAGATTTGGAAATAAAAACATAAAGATAAACAATTCTGATAAAAGCCCACTTCTACTTTCTGGTAATAAAGCAGAGGGAAGTAGTCTGAATGAAATAAAACCAAACTAAGTATTTTCCCCAAAATTATAATTTCCCTCTTATTCTTTAAATAAATCCTCTTAATTTGACTATAAATCTCCTCTGCACAACCTTGCAATTCATGAGTTTCCATCATTGGATAAATCTTAAACCAGAACACTGGGACAATATTCATTTCTTTGGTGGCTATAGCCTGTCCTCACTAGAATCAAAGACTGAAAAAAGAAAGAAAAATGAAGGACAAAATAGCTGAAGATATTGTGAGAATATATGATGGATTAAAATGTAATGTGATAGATTATGCCAGCATAAACTGAGAACAGATTTTCTAGAAAAAGATCATATGTAAAACTGAATGTATCCGGACTTTAGTAAAGCATTTGCTCAGTTCAATACATAATACTATTAGCTCAACCTAAGATGGAAAGATGAAGTGGGTAAGAAACTGGCCAACTGGAAGATGGGTCTAACCATCCTAAAAGAAGAAATATGCTGGAGAGAGACTACCACTAGAATTTTTCAAGAACTCTCAGGGTTGATTTTATTTAATGTTTGCATTAGCACCCTTGCTTTTGGAGCAAAAGTCATTAGTGACATTTGCTGTTGACACATACTTGTTAGCTATAGTGAATGCACAGAAAGATCTTGGCTACAGTACAGGAAGAACTGAAGGGAACTGTGAAATATAGCAGTGTGAAGTGCAGAGGCACGCATATCAGAATTAGCAGGTACGTGTGCTATAAATTGGGAGCTCATCTTTCAAAAAGTCAGAAGAGCAGTGTGCGAAGTGTTSCATCTGAAAGGAAAACACACATGATGCTAACATGTATCTGAAAAAACAGTAAGTTTTTTTCAAGCAGAGTTAGGGAGGTATGCAAGTTAATATAAAAGGAATAGGTAAGACCTTATCTAGGATTATGTGGAAAAGGTCCACTTATAGTTCAAGAAAGTTAAACCCAAATGGGGAAAAAAATACAAGAAAAAATGCACAGAAAAAAAAGATTAAATGAATAGAGAGCCTCTTTTTCAAGTGGAAACTAGAAAGGGTTGGCTTTTACCTTCAGTTTTATAAAGGGATTAAATGATGTGGTTGTCTTTAAGAGTAAGGGACTGGATTTGGGGAATTCAGAGGGTCTTTTTCAGCTCTATGCCTCTGTATTTGAAATATTTTTTGTATTTATCAAGGAGGCAGAGGAGGGAAGAGGACAACAACTATTTACAAAACCTTGGCATATTTTGCTAATCATGTGCAGTATGAAATCCCATTAGGCTAAGCAGATAGCTGAATCTGCTTAACAGGGATGCTGAAATAAAAAAAAAAAAGAAGAAGAAATTCAAATATTTGAAATGCATTTAAAAAGGCCCTCTTATCTTCTTCATTTCTTTCCTCATCACCATCATACAAGAGAAGCTTGCATTTCCTAATTTTTCTCGTGAAGGAGAAGGTGATTTACGAAGGAAGATTTACAAAATAATCCTTCACTTCTGGAAGAAGGGGAAATTAATTTCTCTACTGGTGCTCTGAGACTTGCTAAGAATCAGGTTCTGCAAAAAAATAACTTACCACTTTATACTGTCCATTTTGAAATAATATTTATCTAGAGCAAGATATGCAGCTTATGTTCATGAATTGCATTACCTCAGTACTTTAAAAAAAGGCACAACTTGTTATGAGAAGGGACACGACATGTTGATATGAGGTGCAACCTTCACAAAAGAGCAGAACCAGAAACTCATGTAAATTATGCATTGTCTTTTTATACAGTTGACTTTGCAGTATTAGCTGGAGGAGTTCTTAGTTTACTTTATTTCTGTCCCTTATTGAATTAATCCTTCTTACATTTAGGCATCATACACAAATAGAAAAAAAGAAGGAAAAACTACAAGACCAGAGAAGTGTTTTTATTTTTGTTCACTTACTCTGAGAGATGAAAGATCATCCTCGGCTTCAATGAAGTCTTGAATGGTAGTTCCAACAGGGGTCAGGACGCGGTCAATGACATGAACGACACCATTGGTAGCAATTTGATTGCCGTGGATGATCCTGGCACAGTTAACAGTAACAACCTGTGTTTGAAGAATTGAGCAGTAGAAGATTAAGCATTCATTTGATCATACGCTTGGAATGTCATTCTTATGGACTGGCAATGTATATACTGTGCCTCATGTGTTTACTGTTATTCTTTCAAATTTTATTTTAAAATTTAAGCAAAACCTTGTCAGACTTGAAAGACTGAGTAAACTCTGAACCTCATTAGATTTAAAAGGCTGAGTAAACTTTTCTGGAAAGCATTCAGCTAGCAATGGATTTTTGCAAGCCGCATTGATTTCATATTCACGTTTTGTTATTGCAGTTCTTCAGATTTGTTTTCCATATCTGGTCAGCAATGTCACTGTATTATTTTCTACTGATGTAATCTGTAATCTAACATAAATATTTCCATGCATTTAAGGCAAAAAAGATGAGTGACTTTTAACTGGAAAATTTCTAATGTTTCAAAAATAAAATTCAGCCTAGGTAAATAATTGATGTGTATCCCCTACAACCCTAATTTCTTCTATCATGCATTCTAATTCAAATAGAAGAAAAAAAATGATGAGAATAGACTTACCCCATTAGGATAATGGTTAATAAGCAGTTTCTGGCCATTATACATGGACACCAGTGTCATGCCATTCTTAAGATCTTTTGTCAACATGCGCTTGTTTAGCATGTGGTGGTGGAGAGCATTATATAGTTCAATATTTACATTGTCAACCAAATTCCTGTGAATTTCCTAAAGAAGAAAGGAGTTTAACTAATTAGAAGCTTCAGGAACCTTCTTCCAGTCAGACAGATGTACATACTGTTTTACCTTAACATCTGCTTTCAGTGTATTTGACAATGGATACTTCCTGTTAGTAGTCACATGGCTTCCAGTACCTATTGACCTGGCATTACTTACAGGGTGCTTTAATCTGATTTTGCTTACGAATGGAAAACAAGAGGTCTCATCACAGACAAGTCACTGAAGGTGCTTTGATTCAATACTGATTTTAAGTAAAAGCATTAATAAAAGGAGGACCCCTGAGTCATTGACAAAGTAAGACAATTGTACTTTACTTCCTGGCATTGCTGGTATTCCTGTTAATTTTCCCCAAACTACGTTAATAACATTAACAATTTTAATATTTGTCATGCTAGCGCTTAAATAAGAACTGTTTACAGCTGCTTAGTACTACTGAAACACATTCAGACTCTCCTTCTAGCTTCAGTAATGTATCTGCTAAGCATATACGTTCATTTATTATAACTTTTGAAATGTCCATTTATATCTAAAATCTCACTATTGTTTCTAGTCTAATTTATAATAGTCTAGCTGTTACAGCTAACACAACATTAGCTGAAAGAGAAATATGCTTATACACACACAGACACGCATACACACACTTACTGAATTTAATTGCTCCCAGGCTTCGTTGCTTGGTGCAAAGAACGTGAATGATCCTCGCCCTTCAATCTCTTCTCTCAGCTTTGACATGTCAGAATACTGCTGAGTGGAGGTAGCTCCCACAATACCAAGGGTACCATATACATGATCAATAGGAGCAACTAAAACACATGAGACAAGAATATTGTAAATTCTTCATTCAGTTTCTCACAATCAAATCTACTTTGACTGTTGGACAATAGAATTGGCTTTACGAAACTGTTTAAATCAATATTAAAACAGTGCACTTGGATTAAAATTGCATTGTCAATATATTCTGAATCCATTCAAACACATCTGTTTCACAGAATCGCAGAATGGTTGAGGTTGGAAGGGACCTCTGCAGATCATCTAGTCCAACCCCCCTGCTCAAGCAGGGTCACCTACAGCACATTGCACAGGATCGCGTCCAGGYGGGTATTGAAAATCTCCAGAGAAGGAGACTCCACAACCTCTCTGGGCAACCTGTGCCAGTGCTCTGTCACCCTCACAGTGAAAAAGTATTTCCTCATGTTCAGATGGAAAATGTTTGTTTGCTATTTTTTTTGTTTGTTTAATGAGCTGAAAAATTAGATCAAACAAAAACAAATGTTGTAATAATTTCCTTAGAAAAATATTTTGCTTTGTGCCAAACCCAACCTGAAATGGGAGTTTGTCTTTTTGGGACTTTTGGAGGAGGAGCAGAGTAAATGCCATCCATAATCACAAAAACTGCAAAGGAGTAATCTCCAGAGGTCCCTTCCAACCTCAACCATTCTGTGATTCTGTGATTCTGTGATTCTGTGAGAGGGCAGCATTTGGGCATGGTAGACTAGAACTCTTCCTCTGAGGACTCTTGCTATTGTAGACTCTTGCAGTGTATGACTTGTGCAGATATTAATTCAGCCAGAGAATAAGAATGGCTGTAGTCTCATTGTTATAACACTGCTACACAAGAACAGGAGCAATGTCTCCTAATTCTAGGCATCTATAAGTCAGACAACTGCACGTGAGCTAGTTACCCTTGGCTCTTTTTACGGCCATGGAGAGGAACAGGCAATTTTAGAATGTGACTAACCTCATCTTAATGTAAACATCCAAAGTTAGATGAATTCATCTAAACAAGATTAACTCTGCCCTAGATATGCCTAATTCTATTACATATTCTATTATATTGACTATAAAAGGATGGTTCAGATATAGGGATCTAAAGTTAGGAAATATATCCCACTTCAGATGACTCTTCCCTGTTGGAATTAGGTTTATTTATGCAAAATATAATAGCACAAGTAAGAGAAATTAAAAACTCCTGTGTTCCTTTCCACTCCTTCCACCATGATCAAATTCAATGCAGGCTGATTTTTCACTGTGTTGACTATATGGAAGTGCAGTTGCATATTCTCAAGCAACTCTTCTTAAAAAGAGGCACTCATATCTCAGACTGGCCACCTTTAAATTCTCCTGTGTTGCAATGCTTCTCATATACTGACTCATCCATATGAAAATAAGTTTGTACCTGCAGGACATCCTCTCATACCATCCATCTTCATATAGCCAGGACAACATTCATATAAGACAGTTCTGTGGAAAACAGATAAAAGTTCAGTTAAATAATATCCAGGAAAAAATTATATCAAATTTGATTGACAAATTCTCTCTCCTATAAGAAAGCACAACTTCACTAAAGCCCACAGAGTTATTGCAGAGTTGATTTTGGCCTCTTCAAGAGAAGGAATGCCAACAAATTATACCATCTTACCAAAATTTAAAATGAAATTTACACCTTCAGACCTTAGTCTTCAGTTATTTCTTTTCAAATTATGGTACACTGTGAATTACAAGGACAATTTGCAATCCTGGTTTTACTTAATAGATTTATTTTTATATGTGTGGCTGATGTTGGCAGTACTAGAGTTCTAAACAGTAATTTCTTGAAGATTTTTGCTGAGTCTTTACCACTACATTCCAGCTTTTAAACTGGAGACTCTCTGTGGCAGCTGTGTAGGGTTCTCTCATTTTTTATAAGCTAAAGCTGACAAAACATTATCTGCAAAAACATTAAACTGAAAAGCTTACTCAAATGAAAAGTTGGACTTCGACTGCACTATCTAAACTACTTAAAGAGACTAAAAGATGAAAGCAGACTGGAACAGCAATAGAATTACAAAGTGTGTTTTTAAAAGTGAGGATCATAATTCCATAATTTACAGCAAATGGATAGAGCTGGCAAAGAATAAAGTCAAAAAAACCCTCCAGTTCTCTGTACTATGAAAATATATTGTCTCTTGTCTCTGTTTTCTCATATACACATACACACATGACATATTCACCTTTCTGGGATGTGTATCTTCTCAGGCGACAAGGCATATATCAAAAGTGTTTGTGTAGCTCTTTTAAAAACATGTCTTTCTGTATGGCCATTTAATGAATGGCTATCTCATGGGAAGGCAAGGTGAGCATACAGTTTGGGCTATAGATCCTCTAAGTAATAAGGAAATTAATCTTGCACCCTTCCATCTAGTGGCATCCCTGCCAGAAGCTAATAAAAAAAGAAATCTGACTAAAGGAAACTGTACAGCAGAATAGCAGTTAGAATGTTCTCCCAACTGTGTGAATTGCTTTTTCATGAGAAAATATTTTTTTCTTCCCCTTGCCAGGACCCTGCCTCCCACCCTCAGGCAACAATGGAAGATTGCAGTCTTAATTAGCTTTTGGAGAAAGGAAAGAGGAAGCTGAATTATAAGCATAGCATAAGATATGGCAAGTTTACTCTTTTTACGATATCCAACAATGATACAATAAATGAAATGCAGAAAATTGGCTGAAGAACATAGTTAACCAAGATAACACTCCCCCAGCTAAGCATTACAAGAGCAGTGCCTTTTTTATCATATTACTTGTAATGTAAAGTGCAATATTTTTCAGTCATCCAAATTTGAATTACTACAACTTCCTACTTATAGTATTCTGGTCCTTCATGTTTGGTTACAATTAAAAAGTCCATGTATCAGCTGTGCTCAAAATGTAGTGAGGAAGATGAAATGGGAGGGGGGGTGTCTGTTAGGCAGATCACAAGTTAGGACCAGTTAAAATGCGATGCAAGACGCAGTTCCTCACCACCACTCATGTACAGACACAGTACACAGCGGAGGTACCATCTCACACTATAATTTATCCTCATCTGTAGCACCCTGCTCGTTCAGTATAAGATGATGCCCAAGGGAACGGAGCAGTTACTCAGATAATGCATAATGTTGCATTCTTAAGCTTTTTTTTTTCTAAGCACTTAAGCCATTCCCACCTCATCCTCATGCACAAAGTATTTTCTACAGGAAAAGGGGGCAGAGCTAGACTATCTTATGTCCTCTTTGTCGTTGGTTAACAGAGCAGTTGGCAGTTTATTCAGATCAGCTCTGGGACTCATCTGTTTCTTCTCCTTGCTGGCATGGTGACAAAATGTTCTCTGCAACACAGTGGACAGCTTTCTGGTCCAATAGACTTTTATTTTAGTAAATCTTTAGATTGTATCCCACTTGGAAATTTACAGCAATGGATGGGAAATGTAAATGATAAACAATCTTAAATTAACCTTCTATAGATCATACATACAAGTTAGAGGGGAATAGTTAGCACTGATATTAACAATGAGAAGAAACATTGCCCTTTGCATTAGTGTTCTTTTTGTTATAATAACCTCTTTAGTAATGTCTGCTGGGTTTTTTTGCGTATGCAGATTAGAAAATTTTCCATTAACAGCTAAGACTAAGTTATACCAGATGCTCTATTACAGCCATAAAAATACCAGAAGTTCTATAATTTAACTTAGTCTCATAAACATTGTTTTTCCCCTCTAGCCTCTCTTTTAGTGCTTGTGCAACAATAAGAGTGTTAAAAGAGGAGGGAGAACATAGGTGATATTTTTGTGGAGCCTCACATGTTCAAGTTCCACCTGAGTCCCACTGCTCAGTGTCTTCCACTTGTTGGCTAGCAGGTTTCTTCCTTAGGGCCTTATGCAGGCTCTGGAAAATGCTTTTCAGCCTACCTTCCTCTAAATTCTCATCAGTGAGGTGAACAAAGTCATCATCTAATGATGGTTCATTGTGTCCAAACTGTCTATTGCTTCAAACTTTTTTTCTGACATATCAAGGTATCTCTCTTTGCATAACTCATGTTACTGTTGTAGCTCAGTAAAGTAAGGAATTCCCTCTCAGCTTCGTGCTGAGAGTAGACTTTTGCTTATGGGAAGACATGACATCTATCTAGGAATAAAACCACAGGAATAAGTTGTTTTCCAAAATCAGCTTTGAGAATATCCAAATTTCAGTCTAAATCATTTTCAGGAAATATCCTTCTTCCTAATGTGTCTGTAGTGGAATAAAATGCAGTGCCAAAGAAGTCAGTGGTATGGCAGACTTTACTGAAAGGTGAAATATTTTGGACTGCTTACAGTACGTACACTGATGAAAAAGGGAAGTCAGTATTATAATGCCCCCTGGAGGGGAAGGAAAGATTCTGATAAAGACTATAAAACTGTAGAGCCTCAAAAACTGAAGTGGGACAAATGACCAGACACAGTCTAGTTTGACTGGAAGTTGATCTCTGTTATCATCCTCAGATCCCCAAACCCCGAAACCTTATGCACGATTTGTATGAAAAAAGGGTTCTAACCTGTCTGGAATTGCTTATAAAAACATAGCCAAAATCAAAATGGGAACGACTGACTGGTTAGAATTCTAGATAGTAAATTATGTTCCAAAGACATCTCTGGGGATTTAGAATAATTACTTCACTTGTTTGGTTAGGAAGTTCAGTATTACTTATGCTACTTCTGCTCCAGCTTAACGCTGTTAATTTCTTCCACCTCCTTAAGGAAGTAAGTAATGAGTAATACAATAAAATTTATAATGGCAGAAAGCTTAGGGTGAAAACTCAGCCGATGAAAGTCAAGTCTTTTTTGGGCTCTGATGGGACCGTGATATCATTCCTCATGTCTAGACTGACTTTAGAGTTTAGACTTCAAAGCTATGGCAGTACTTGAAAGGCCAGACAGTGTGCTGGAATCTGTGCCTCATTGTTTCGGAAGTATAGCTCAACTCCATCAATTTCTGGTATGCTGACAGAGTAGTGGAAACACTTTCTCAGAAAGAAAATAGGAGACAACTTCCTCCTGCTACATATTTCCTCAGTCTTTTCCCTAAGGATCCTTTCCAACTTTGTGTCATGACATATAACGTCCTTCAGGAATCTCAGAAAACACCAAGCTGCTGACACCCGTCAGGAGTAGTAGAAACCACAGCACACTTCAGGTCTTTGCCTGACTGCTGTCTGCAAATTCACATGACTGATTTTAACAGTGCAAAAATCATTACTGCAGGCATCTCTCATGTACATAATCATGATCTGGAAGCCTTAATCTGTTTTACCTCAATAAGTGTAGGGAGCATGCCCAAGAAGAACTATAAAATAATTGTTTTTTTAGCCAGGACAGCTGAACCAAGCGAAAAATGAAATAAAAAGGAAAGCTGACTTTGAAGAAAAATGACAATTTTAAAAAGGAAATGACTTTTTTTTTATCATTAAGAAATTGTTGTATACGTAGATGCACTGAGGAGAGCAGGAGGGAATGTAGTGCACTTCCCATGTCAGCACCGCTAGTGAGGCATGCAAACTCTGGGTCATATCACACAGTTAGAGTCATACAATTACATCATGCTTGTGCTCTCTATCCCCCAGTACAAACCAGATTGTGGCTGCATCTACTTCTTTGTCAAAATAAACTTCTTTAACTTACTGAAAAGAACCATTCAATGAATTTCACATAAATTCACAAAATCTTACATTTTCAGCTGACAGGTATTTTGTCTGAAAAAGTTCACCCGGATTCAATGTGAGCTATGTGTAATGGTTTAAATTCAAATAGATCTATTCTACTTTTTTTCTTCTTCCAGAATCTCTGCCTTTTGGGTATACTTAGAAACACTGTTTTAAACTTGAAGGATGGGCTGGAAAATGTGCATCCTATTTATTCTTGATTTTGACAATAAGGAAATTAATAACATGAGTCTAACTCATTGTAAAATGTCAGATACTTCTTGTTCAAGGTCTCCATTCAAATTTATTTAGGAATTGATCAGAAAAAACATTTTTCAAGAGAATCTAAGAGCATGTTTACAAAAAGGAGTCATCCTTGACTGGCTTATGTGGCTAATACTTTCTGAGGACACTCTTATTCCAAATTAACTTCCTGTAAGGAAGACTTTAGCATGGAAAGAGAAATCTCTATTTCACATTACATTAACATCTAAACCAGTGGCTGATGTTAATTAAGACTTTTTTAAATTCAAAATTTAATTTAATTTGAATTAATTTCATCATGCATATAATCGGCACCTTGTATCAACATAAATTAACACCTTTATATTTCGGGGTAGACCAGCCCTAAGTGACTTTTTGAATTGTATATTTAAAAGTTACTTGGCATTTGGAAGAGTGTAATTAACTTTTACTAAGAGACTCCTAATGCACTGAGTCACTGTAGCAAATGAAGCCTGGATTCCATATTCATTTAAACATTTCTGAAAATGTCACCCTAGATCTATCTGGATGCTGTGAAAGGCTAATGGGAAAAGGAATGTAAAGATTTCCTGTGACAACTGCTGAGAAAGTTGTCCAGGTAATTGCGTAACAGCAAGAGAAAATGTGGTGTGCTAGAAAAATATTAGTTTATTCTATTCAGTAAAAAATATCCCTCTGTGATAAATTACTGAATTCTAAGTGAGAGAGGTGGGGCAGAGTTCTGGACTGTTTTTTTCTGAGTGTTCATAGCCTGAAGCTACTCTACCGATGAAGCGGAAGTAGTGACTCTGGTGCTATTGACTCTTCACCACAGAGAAAGCAAAGACTTGCATTGTGAGAAGAGGTGACCATTAAAATAGAACTGTATACACAGATTTCAACAGAATGCCAGACTCACCCAAATGATGCAGATTGAAGATGCCTATTCTATGCCCACAAGTATGCTCTGATTTTTGTATTTGTGGAAAGGCATGGTCTGAGCACACAACTGTGCCATGCAGTGCTGAGTTCTTTTCACAGCTTGCCTATTAGTTCTCTCTGTATTTTTGGGCAGGTCACTTATCCTCGTATCTCGTGTTAAAAATAGAACTAAATACTTCACTCAGATAAGTATTGCTGCAACTAATGTTTTAAAGCCCTCTGAACTTAGAAAAGCACTGCATGTTGTGCTGTCATTTTCAGACTTTCCACTCCTTTTGTAATTATTTTTTGGCAACAGTTATTGAGTCAGCTATCCAGCTGGTTTTAGAGCAGCTAAAGAGAAGCTGAAATGTTGTAAAGCTGTTGACTTATGAAGCGAATTTTCCCTGCCCCTGCCGGAGCAAAAAGGTAGTTTGCCCCTGACAAAAGGAGGGTTTTCTAATAGTACATTATACTATCTCTGTGAATAGGGAATAGTTTTTAAACAGAGGATACTTACGCTTTCTTTCCGCAGATGGCTCCCTGGTACCAGTTTCTGCAGGTGCTAAAATATTTCTTTTTCGTTCCCATAACTTGCTGAAGGGCACAGACATTTGGGCTATGGGGGGAATGGGAAACATTTTAAAAAGAGTTTTTTGTACACCTCAGGAAAACTTACGTGTAAAATAGCAGCAAATACAGTCTCTAATGGGCAAAGGTGAGAAACGGACATATGGCTTCTTTCCCCAGGGCAAGCGTGATTTCAAGCAAGCACAGTGCAAGCTGCTGGGACTGCCCAGCTGGGATCCTTGGACAGCCCACCCTCCCCGGGGGAGAGGCAATTCCCCTCCATTCTGGCTTGGCCCTCTGCCTCTGATGGACAGCAACTACCAGCTGTGTCAAGCTTCAATATGCTTTACATTTCACTCCCTCCCCCCAAAAAGATTGAATTACCAGCCACGAGGGACTCAGCTGTGAATGCCATCAGGCTCTTTTCACTAAAGGTTTGGTTTTCTGCACATCTGTGCTGCTGAGGGTCATGGGGAATTAGGGAAGAAAAGTGATTTCTTTATGTAGAAGGAAACCCTGTCTTCTCTAAGTCAATCACGTATTTTGATTACCAGTCGTTTGGCATACCACAGGCACCTAAGTAAACGTTCTGGGAATTACTGGGAACCAAAGGGTAAAATGCTGTGTAAATAAAAGGAGTATGAGATTTCAAATGAGAACTTTTCCTTAGCATGGTAGTGTACAGAAGAGGAATTACTTAAGAGCAAATCCAAAGAAGCAAAAGCATTTTGTCACTAATTAGTATACTTCTACAGTACAAAAGTTCAGCAGTTCATAAGTTAGAACATGTGCTTCACAACAGTGGGAAAAGAGTCAACTATTTATTTTAAAAAACGTGTGTGTGTGTGTGTGTGTAGGGGTGGGGGACGCAACAAAGGAAGATAGGATAGTAAATAATCCTCTTCCACAGAGTATCTTTTACTATTGAAAGAAAATGTGTTTAGACACATTTGTTTCCTTGACACCACTTGTTCAAATTAGTTCCATTTCCCTGAGCAGACTGGCTTGTAAGCATTGCCTTTTGAGTGCCCTGCCAAGAAGTATACCCCATTATTCTAGTGGAAAAGGACTTTTCACAAAGGGGTCCCCATGTATAATCCCATGTTAGAAAGGACTCAAGCAGAGTTCACGATTTGCATTAGGACAGGATAAAGAGAATGAATGCCGTGGATTAGGTGTCAATTCTGTTAAAACGTTTGATAATAAATATTAAACATATCTGATGTCCCATTATATTAACTGTGAACTGTAATTAACTTCAGTGATAGTAAAACACATGTGTTTTATTTATTGCTAAGTGGGTTTTTTAGATTTTTCCAGATTTTATGAAGTTCAATAGTATCCTGTCTCTCTTTGAAACTGCTCAGAAAGTTTTTCATTTAGGAACTGTTTTTGTGAAATAGTTAATATAATAATTAATTTAGAAAGAAAGCTTTACTTGAATCATACTCAGGAAGAATTCACAGTGCACAAATCACATTTAATACAATACAGGGAGAAGAAAGATTAAGAAGTCCCCTTAAAAAAAAAATATATATATATATATATATATAACGTACTTACCCTTGGTCGCGTGCCCTTATTCGACTGTGGGTTAAAATCTTGTCATAGTGAGCAGAAGCATCTGCTTGTTCAAAAGCAGACAATAAAAAAGTGGAAAATGCAAATAAGGAAAGGATCTTCATCTTTAGTCCTCTATTGCTTCTGGTAACACTAGAAGAGAGAACTGGCAAGGGGTCTGGAGAGCTGACAATTTATATACATGCTGGAAGGTGGTGGGAGGGAACCGCAGGATCAACCTGAAACTTTGTACCACCCTCCTTAGAACAGCAGTGTTAGCTGCCAGCTTCAATGAGCTAAATTAATACCATACATTAACCTTACAAACTATGCCTTTTTTCCGCCCCATTTTGACTAATTTCTTCCTCATTACAGAAGGCTTAGCATTTTATTCTGCTGACACAAGAGCAGAAAAAGTTTGAGAAGTTTAGGCTTTGACTTATGATTTGGTATTTATAGCACAGAAGCATTCAGAAGTTCGGATCATTTTGTGTGGTTTTGTTTAAACCCAGAGGAAGATGCTGTCTCTTCCCATAAGAATTGTACTGCTATACTTTGCTTTCCTGTGTCTTCACAGTTATCAACTATGAGTTGTTTGTTTAGTGAAGTTGATGAAAATTCCAAAAAGTGCTGTTGTCAATAAACTGGAATTGCATTTGTGTCTTGAGAACAAAAAAGCTTTATGAGCACACATTATATTTATGAATTAGTAACTTCATCAAATGCAGTATTAGCTTAATATTCATATTAATTCTAAAAATAATACTTGCTGTTACAGAATGCTTTTATTCAGAGCTTTATGTAGACATATACAAATCACTGACTATCTGAAAGTTTGAATAATATACCTGTTTATGTACAGAACTTTATAGATGGGAAAACTGGAAGATAGTCCATTAAATTAATTTATCAATGAAGTCTCAGAATTTAAAATGTGTTTCAGTACTAAGTTTCCAAGTGACTATCTGACAAACAAGAATTAAGATTCAGGACTCTTGGCTTCTTTATGCCCATTCTGCTTTGTTCAAACTAAACAACCCCCAAATCTGCTATTTTAGGCTATTTAAGGCTACAGATGATGTTTGTAAATACTGTGGTATAGCTATTTGTCCAGTGGGTACTAAAACAACTGTATCCACTTAACAGCTATTGCCTGGAAACCCTTTTGATCAGAGCTCTATTAAATACACATGAATTTGCTTTTTAACCTGTTGTTCAGTATCTATTCTGCAATGATATGGTAATTTTGAAACTGTAATACATGTTGTCATGACACTACAGTGCATTTTTCCTTTGTCAATTGAACTAAAAGCTAAAACAAGGTGAAAAATCAATGATAACATACATGGACTTTTTTTAAGAAGCAACGATACGAGAGCCTTCACTCATGGGAAGGTTCATGCATTTCATTCATGCTCTGTCAAAAGAACATCTGGGAATTTGTAATGAGATGAAAATAATAGTTCTGGGTTAGGCTTCCCTCCCACGACAGCAGGTGGACAGAAATGCATTTAGATGCTTGAGGGAGCCATCCTTTAGAGAATATACTCTATCGCAAAAGAACCACAAAACAATATGGAAGGCTCAAAGTGCAGAAAACATTGGGCAAATCTAGCTCCATCCCAGTAACCTGTCTTCTCAGAGGTGCTTCCTTCCCGATTCTCTCATCTCTCAGTATAGGCCATGTTCTTCTCTTCCACACTTACCACGTGGCACCAAAAAATGAGTAGAAATTAATGCTGCCCCATGCACTGAGCTCATGTCATTTAAAGAGCTAGCCACCACAGTTTCAGAAGGAAAAACCTGGACAGAGCAAATATTCCAAATTTTTTCCAGCTTCTGATTAGAGACCCAGTCTCTAATTGCAGAGAACCCTAGTTGTTAATATAAGTCTGTCTGAGGGTTTGGGGTGGGCGAAGAGGTACAGGAGGTCTCAACTCTTAAACTGGTAGTTCTTATTAATACCATTCTCTTCTCTGCTCTACTTGTCTTTGATTCTTATAGGAGCTGTACATAATGGGAACTAATAATGATCCCAAGATCATTCAGCTTTCCACTTCCATATAAAGAATACCTATTAATGCTAAAAAACACCCATTTCCAGAGGTATAGAAGAAAAAGTCTAAAGAATTACTATATATTAAGCTTAATATCCAACATGGTGGCAGATGTGTTAAGACAGTACAGAAAATGCTGATGAAGAAATATCCAAATACTGAATCATTAATTGACCAAATTAAAAGAAAATCAGCATTAATTTGTATTATCCATGGTGACATCATTATGTTTAATGAAAGAAATGTCAGTAAAAAATGAGTCAATTCAGATACAAAAGTTCATTGAAATGAAATAGTTTGAAGAAAAAAATAATAACCATAAGCTTGACTTTCTGTAAACTTTCTAAACCACTGGATGAGTTGCTTTGCTAAGCAGTGTAAAAAAGTACGCAGATCCTAACATGGATAAAGACAATCTTTAACTGGAAATGACTGTTTTGAAACTCATCAACCAAATGGAAACTGTATAACCTCATTATTTAAAAACATAAAGTAAAAAAAAAAAAAGCATTAAGAGGAGAAAGCACTCCAGCTACATGAGTTCTATTCCTCATTTATGTTTATGTCAGCCCAAATATAAAGATAAACAATGACGCCAGGCTCTGTTTTGCCTGTGATATAATGGTTTGATGAACAGCATATCAGAATAATCATTTTCTAATTTTCAAGCCAAAATACTGTTCTGGTGAACCAACACTTGATTCATCTGTGATCATTACCACTTTATTTATTTTAATTTGGTCTTTAGTTATTTCGCAAGGCGGTTACCCCACCATTTTTTTTCTTTCTTTGGCTAATTACTCTGTGCAATATTGTACTTCCTAAAGAAGATGATGTTGAAAATTTAATTATAAAATTCATTAAAACTGTGCAAGTATTTTAATGATTGTTTTAGTGATAGGACTTTTTATTAGCCACAGCAGAAGAAACATATCCAAGAAAATACCTGAGAGTAGTATAGGACAAATATTGATTTTTATCTTCAACAAAATCTGAATAGTGTTAATAAGAAAAGCCTAACATATCTGTACTAACTTTTGAGTGGTGCTACTTGTATTTCTCTAGAGACCTCTAGTGGAGAAATTCCTGTAAATGTTTTCTCAAAGCCATGTTAAATGTTTACAGTAAGAATTAATTGTATGATAAAGCAATTTATTATTCCTAGAGGTTTAATTTTATTATACGGTGCAAGAATCCTTGCATTCAAACATTTAGGTGTTTGAATGAATATATTTTCATTAGATTGAAGTAACAGGAGTATGCACACATACATTAACTGCCTGTGGCTAATTCTTCTGATGACCTCCACAGAAATTTAGCACATGAGATAAAAGAAAGTTTGCTTATAGGGATGCCAATGACATGTACTGGAAGCACCCCAACAATCGTTTGTCCTTTTGTCCAAAAAAACCCCACCCCAAACAAAAAACTAAGAGATTGGGTGGAACAGATACATAAGAAATTAAATGTTGGCAAGCACAAGGTGATATACCTTTTAAGTAAAGGGTTTAGAAGTAAAAGAGTTCTGAGCTAGTCACAGCTGGGGTACGGGACTTCTCCACCTCTCTGCCTTAGATGAATGTTGTAAGGGAGTTGCAGTCAGGAAATAATTTACTTAATATCTGATGGTTTAGTGCAGCACCACTTAGGAACCCAGCCAAATAAAGCATGAGAAAGCTTGTGTTAAAAAAAAAAAAAGTCTTCCTGTTTCCTTAAGAATGAACATCTAGCAGAGAATCACTAGGGATAGAGATGTAGAGGTACAGAGCATGGTGAGCCAGACTCTAAAACAGAAACTACCAAGAGAAGGGGGATCCCCAGGTGTAGTGAAAGGCCCAGCAATGCTTGAACCAGATGCAGCTTGGATTCCACGCAAAACTTTAGAGTCTTCTGGGTTTCTGAAAATCAAAGAGGGGCTAGGGGGGCTGATATTTGCATGGAAACACATCAGCCCAAAGCTATAAAGTAAATATTAAAAAAGACTTCAAAGGAAAGTTTGGAAAGGAATAAAGTCAAGCTTGGCTTCATTGAAACCAAGATTCAATCCACTATAGGTCAGTGTGTTAAGTGTGTTTCCAAGGGGATGTATTATCCAAAAACATGCAGGATTTCTGATGTAAGTGCCTGGCAAAGGTTTGCTGCTGTCAGTTATCTCTTTCCTTTCCATATCTATTTTAGTCAAGAGGAATGCATATATAACTATCACCACAAACACAAAAATGGAAATAAACCTCAAGGAAGTAATTAGGAAAGACTTAATGGTGGGTCCTGTAGAGAGGATGATCATGAGGGCATGGGTAGATAATCATAGTCAGACTTCCTGGGAAATGAAGTACCAAATGTTCTAAAATAAAACAGATGAGGAAGGCTTCTGATTATTTTCTTCCATTGTCATGAGTATTTAGCCACTATTAAACCTGCTTAAGTTGCTTGCCTATTTTCTGTCACAGCAGGGTTTTACTTTAAGGTATCCTGACTCATTTCTGAAACATCATGATCCTGTTTAATTGATAATTTTTCATGTGGTCACTTTTCAAAGTAATACTGGGTCACATTTTGGGTAGGATTCATATCATATCTTCTAAATTTAGTGATTCCAAAGTCAAAGCTGGTCATCTCAGCTCCCCTTATATTCTAGATGGAGAGGGCAATTCAGATTTTAGGTGTGGATGAGTCATCTTCTGTAAGCACCTCTCACCATTAACAGCAGAGGAGATTAGAATGACTAGTTTAGGCTGGATACCTAATGTTTAGATAGCCCAATGTCATGTCAGAAGAATCCCAACCTTTGCATCCTCTCTTGGGTGGTTTGATTTTCAGGGGTTACAGACTTGGACATGTACTCTGTTGAATAAGATTACTTTATGCTATCATATGTTTTCTAGTGATGAGCTGGGATATTACCTTTTCCCTCTGCTGTCTATTCCACAACCTAATGAGTAGCCCAAAAGGGCCTTTTTTCTGGTATTCCACCTAAATCTTCCCTTTTATTAAGGTCATCCTATTAATCATAGCTACACCACACTGGCAGGAGCTAAATTAATTTCCCTCCTACTATTGGATTTATTTAGTCAAATAGTTTTAGATTGTTCTCATAAATCTCATTAGGTTTTTCACTGTCAAGCTATACAATTTGAATCTTCTAATCTTTCCTCATTACCCAATTCTTCCAATCATTTCTGTTGCTCTTGTCTGAACTTAGTCTCTCTTGTCAACATCTTTCATTCAATAAGATATACAGAAGTGAAAATAAATTCTCAACATGATTGTACAGTGGTCCAAAAGAAACCAGTACTAATTCTGGATCCATTTCCCTCTGTTCATCTACCACAAGAATTAGACAAATGGCTGTGCTCCTAATTATCGAATATTTTTATTTTTACATTTAAATGCCATTTGGCACATCTCTGCAAATGGCTTTTTTTCCCCATGTTTCTTCTGTTTGCATTAACATTTAAAGCTTATTCTATATATTACGCTGTCTTCAAGAGCTTAATTAAGATATTAAGCAAGGTGTTTAGCAAAGTCATTTCTTATTCATGACATTTCAATGACTGTGTGACATAGCATGTGTACATATATGGGGATTACACTGCAGAAAGCACTGCTTGGTGGAGAAACACGTAGACAGCTACGATCTATCTGAATTTAGAGGGGAAGAAAGGAAGACTCAGAGCTGTAAATATTCTGACTCAGAGTGGGAGATCCCAATACCTTGGCTCTTGCAATATCTAAGGAAATACCCTTGGAAGCTACAGGTATCTAATTTCCATGCAAGGAGACAGGACTTGCAAAATCAGCCTGATCCTTTAGAAAATGTTATTTTATAGTCTTATTTTGATGGAAGAAGAGATATTCCTAAATTTTAAAATATCATGTGCATATTAGAGTTTTTGTTCATTAAAAAAATTTTCTATGATGGTTATGTATGATTATTAAACTTAAAAATAGTGTTCTTAAATGTGATTCTAAGCCAAGACTTACAGTATTTGATATGCTAAAAAAAAAAATCTTTTTATAAATCATCAGTAATGTTGATTTACAAACCCAAAGAAGGATTAATTCTAATAAGTAGCTTACAAGTTTTTTGTGGTATGGACTCAGTCTTCTGCATTTTGGAAAAATCTACAGTCCCAAACATCAAAATATTCAGCTTTCTCTGTGCAAAGATGATACCTGAGATCCCAACATATGATTGTGATAAAGCCATGTGCATACTTCAGACAGGAAAATGGCTATCCTTCTAATGTTTATATGCCAGCATATGGTAATCTTTTATTAAAAAAGAAAAAAAAAAACAGTTCAGCATGAGTTATGTGGTCTTTTTCTCAATCTTGATCTGCACATTCAGCTGAATTATCCTGAAAAATAAAATAAGCATTTAGCAAACTCCTCAGGAAGCGGGAATGTTTATTCCTCATCCAACAGCAGGTGATGCTCTTGCCATAGGCAAATGGTTTTCTTCAAAGAATGAGCTCATTTGATAATGCAGCTTGAGATAAGATCTACAATATTACCAAGTCTTGTGCTTATACAGCACATGGTAAACATCATTGTAACACTGAGATATGAGCTGAGTGAACCAATCAATAGGAGTGAATAGGCAATTCAGGCAGGCAGCAGTGGAATGTAGTACATGGTCCTCAAGAAGCAGCAAAAGCCTGCATCAAGGGTGCTTGTGTTCTCTCCCACTAATATTTCAAGGCTACCCTGGTATTAGACTGTAGGACAGTGAACTACACTGTATGCCTACAGTCTCTATACTTCACTCCCTAAAGGAAAACAAAAAAAACCAAAACACAAGTGAGCCAGTACATGCACCAGTACAGGTTGGGGGTTGACCTGCTGGAAAGCAGCTCTGCCGAGAAGGACCTGGAAGTGCTGGTGGACACAAAGTTGACCATGAGCCAGCAATGTGCCCTTGTGGCCAAGAAGGCCACTGGTATCCTGGGGTGCATCAGGAAGAGTGTTGCCAGCAGGTCGAGGGAGGTGATCCTCCCCCTCTACTCAGCCCTGGTGAGGCYGCATCTGGAGTACTGCATCCAGTTCTGGGCTCCCCAGTACAAGAGGGATGTGGCACTACTGGAACAAGTCCAGCGAAGGGCTACAAAGAAGATTAGGGGACTGGAGCATCTCTCTTATGAGGAAAGGCTGAGAGAGCTGGGCCTGTTTAGCCTAGAGAAGAGAAGGCTGAGAGGAGATCTTATCAACGTGTACAAGTATCTGAAGGGAGGGTGTCAAGAGGATGGGGCCAGGCTCTTTTCAGTGGTGCCCAGCGACAGGACGCGAGGCAACGGGCACAAACTGAAACACAGGCAGTTTCATCTGAACATGAGGAAAAACTTCTTCACTGAGGGTGACAGAGCACTGGAACAGGTTGCCCAGAGAGGTTGTGGAGTCTCCTTCTCTGGAGATTTTCAAAACCCACCTGGACGCAATCCTGTGCAACGTGCTGTAGGTGACGCTGCTTGAGCAGGGGGGTTGGACTAGATGATCTCCAGAGGTCCCTTCCAACCTCAACCATTCTGTGATTCTGTGAGTACCATACAGCTTATTTATTTATTTTGCTAACACATCTCCTTGCGAGTAATTTTTTTTTTTTGGTCAGTGTTCAAATGACAGCAAATTGTCAATAATAGCATTCTAAATGCCTGAATTAAATGCTTATTTACTCTGAGGAAAAGCTTTTACTGATTTCAAAGGTCATTTAATCCACTCCAGTGCAGGTAAGTTACCATGCTTATAGTAACAAAAAGGCATACAGATTGGAGAATACCGTTCAGTTGAACTTGTGCAATTTAAACCTACTTTATTTTAAAGATATCTTCCCTTTTTATTTCTTTAAATCTAGTGGTTAGTAATTATTAGTTGTTAGTAATATATAGCATCCCTTTTCTGTTGGAGACCCTTCTATTACTATCACTGCTGGTATTATAAGAATTTGTCTTTTCTGTTCTCCCAGGTAGGCTCATCGCTTACTTGGTAATATTGTTATATTTTACTTTATATCTTTGTTCACATCTTAGTGAGGAACATTGTGTGTCGTCTCCCAAAGAGTTTATCAATATGTGTCTATATTCTACATTTCCCACTTAYTGTAGTGACTCTATTGTCAGGAACACTAAAGAGGGGTTCCCAGGATACGTATTACGAAAATGGTAGCTGTTCTGTCTAATGTACATTTTCTGATGGTTACTTGATCCTGACTGCTGTGAGTTCTTCCTGTTACAGCCTGCTTTTGTGACCTAGAATGTTTAACTTCTAGGGAAAGAATGAAAACTGTAAGAAAGATATTGGAATTAAAGGGGGGGGAGGGAAAGAGTGGTCACTGAGAAAGCTTTGCATAAGAAATCAAGAAAAAAAATTTAAGCTGAATCAGACCTTTCAGATCAGACTTTCAGTCCCATCAATAAGACTATAACAATGAAAGAACTGGTATTGCTTTCCACTGAGAACAATGTAGGGAACTATATATGGCTCCAAATTAAATGAATACTTGCTTTCAGCTTTTATTAAGTAGTGGCATTAAGCACAGGGAAAAGTGGTATTGTAGTGGAAATGAAGAAGTGAAAACAAGAATTGCCAAAATTGAGGTGGGGGTGAAACTTAAAAGTTTAACTTGCTCAAGGTGAGCTGCTGGTAGTGAAATGTATAGAAGGGGAATGGATTTGACATATTAAAATACAGGTTCATTAATGAACATTTTCCTCAAGTTTCAAGTGCATATGCCAAAGCAAAATAAATGTAGTACTACTGGTAAGTATAGTATGGATGGGGGTCAAATGAATGTGGGAAAAATGGTCTAGGCACACAGATGCATTTTTTTTGAGAATTACTGGCAGATTTTCAGTCATAGATTTCAGAAAATAGAACCACTGATAATGTTAGCAAGATCTAAAAGCAGCTTTAATTTGGAATATCTTTTTGGGTTGGAAGCAATGAGGCTTGGTTTCAGAAGTCATTGCACAAACTGAATTCAAGATCGTTTACAGATAATGCAGTGATAAATACTAAAAATAGGCTAAAATATTTGTGGATACAGAACATACATTGTTCTCAAACAAATAAATGAGATGTATAGCTTCATTTCAAACCTGAAAATTGAATATAAAACAGATCAAAAACTCAAATTTCAAGAGTTACTGGATTTCAGTGAAACTGTGCAGGAAGAGACTGGACCCTGGGTTCTCATGTGGTGTGAAATATCAGACATCTCTACTTGCTTAACATTCAAGTTAGTGTTCACTGCCCAGAGCTGAAATTAAATTCAGCAGACCAGTCCCAGATGTGAAGAAATACATTCCTTCTTCTTCTTTACATTACTACCCAGACTGTTGGGGACCTATGATTTCTGCAGTCAGGACAATTTTTTGGTGTTCCTTCCCTACCAGCTACTGTAGGATGTGGCACAGATTTCAGGGATTTCTCAGTGCATGATTAGCCAAACACACTGTAAATGTAGAATAAACAGTTTGAGTTCTGAATCCGGGTTTATTCCTACAAACATTCACTTCAGGAGGTAGTTTTGTTGAGCCTTGAAGAAACTTAAGATGTGTAAGTTTTTCTAAGAAACAAACTACCTTTTTCATAATTGCAGTAAGAAAGAATTTAGGTTTTTAACTTTTAACAGTCATGGGTTCACCGAATAAACCCAATAAAGAGTTCTGCTAGTAAGAACTCAGGCATTGTCTCATACCAGTGAGACCCTTCACTGGGTTCATGTTTGTGTCCAAAACAAAGCATAACCAAAAAGACAGCAAAAATCTATTTCCAGTCTCTCTCTGTGGCCTGACTGTAGTTTCTTTATACAATGTGATAAACTTAGTCAAAGTATAAATACTCTTTTTTACAAAAATCATGAGAGTGTTTTCCCTGTGAATATCTTAAATACATAAAGTGGCTTCTGAGGAGCTAAGTTAGCATGAAAATGTGAGTGCTGACACCTTTCTAAAGCAAATCATATAAACTGGCTTCAAGGAAATCAAATTTCTGCTTTTAATTGGATTCCATATTGGTTCAGTAGAAAGCATTTACAGAAAAAAATTGTTTTGTTCTTGGCAGAATATGTGAGTTTCAGATTTAGATTTCAATTCAGTAAATCATATGAGCACATACATTTACTGTATTTCAAAATTTTTGGAGCATGCACAGTCAGATTTGATCCACACTACATGTGTCCAGATGCAGTTCACCATTCACACATCAATTTTATTTTTGGTCCTCTCGAGAATGTGTGACTTCTCATAGATGATATCTACCATAACTTTTGCTAAGTTCTGTTTTCAGATCATGACTTTTAAGGAAAAATTACACAAACAAAACCATACAGAGTATAATTTGCCTTGACAAATGAGCAGATACAATGTTGCAAGGTTAAAGAAAAATGATTTTTTCCTTGACGTGGGGAAAGAATGAAGGAAAAGATTAAGTATATCAGTATTGTATTTTGGAGGGAAAATGAAATCTTTCTGCATAATGTCAGGCACATAATTATTATTTCAGTGGTTCACTGGGTTACCATAGCAATACAACCCAGTGGCTTCTGAAATACTTTATTTAGCTTAATCATTGCGGGGAGGGTTTACTGTATTCAGAATCAAGTTTAATGAAAATGACAGAATCATTTCTTCCCATAGTTACAATAAGCAGCCCATAGCTTCACAAAATATTCTTATTGCTCCTTTACAGATTCATCAAAATTCTGGTTTCATCCTCCCTTATACGATTTAATGAATTGACATATTGGGAAGGGCCCAGAGTAAATTGCTCAAGTGGTCACTCTTCATATTATAATGACCTTATCCATCATTTTGTGTGATTCCCACCTATTTTGTGGTGCTTGCAGAAGACCAAGAGGTATGGTTATGTGACACAGCTCAGTGCTGTGGATTGGCATGGACACTGGTTCAAAACAGTGCCCTCATGAAAGCCATTTGCAATAGATGAAGTCAGAGCCTGTCTGATGCATCTTTAGGTGCCACAGCTTAAAGTAGTCAGTATTCTCTGCAAGCAAGCATTTCAAGAATCAGATAATCCCTGGTTCCAGGAAAGCTGAATTAATAGGAATTAAACTATAATATTTGGGTTGGGGAGTAAAGGCCATGAAACAAAACAAGCTTCCACATCCATAGAAGATCAAATGTGTAGGTAACTAAAAATGAGATTCTTGAAAGTTCATGAAAAGATATAGGTACAGAATTGTTATGCTGATGAATACAATTGTGGTTTGATTCTTCTGGCTCTGAAGAGGAAAGTTTTATAATTTCTTTTGTCACCTAATGCTACTTTCCAGGATAATGAAATGCAAGTCCAAACATTGTAGTATATATCTTAGAAGCCAGAGATATCTTCCTTAGAGATAACTATTGCAAAAGGAGATGCATTTTTTGAGTGAGGGATAGTTTTTCCTTTTCAACAATGCATAAAAGTTTATACCAGATTGTTTGAGAGATTGTTTACATTTATACATTTTGCAGTATAGCTGATGCCATTATAGCGCTAAAAATATATTACAGATGGCACAGATCTGGCTGATCACTAACTAAATTTAAATTCCACTGAATATGTTGAATTTTAATGAAATGATAGCTAATAAACTATGATTAGACACATGGCAGCCACCTCTTTAAATAACCAGACTGTGACTTTCTCACTTCAGTGCTGCTCTGACTGCTGCGGAGTATTGATATCAGAAAGTTTGTACTATGTGACTGTCTCTAAGACTATCCAAGTAAATAATTGGCAGCTGCAGATCATAAAAAATTCAGCAGCCTGATTGATTAGTGTTAACAGTGTGAAAAGGACAAGCTTCTTAGAAGCTACCAACATAAACAGAAATAAATTGATGAACCTAGTTATAAACGATAAGACAGAAAGTAAAACTGAATATTTCCTACTGATGTTCAATGGATGGCAGACTTGTAAGTCACTGAATGAGAAACTTTTTAAAGTTATTTAGCAACTTAGAAGATGCATGTCCACACATTAAAAAATCCAGCTACAATTTCATGCAACTTTAAATTCTTTCAAAAGTCTGTCTCCAAGGCACCTTTGAAAATCTGACCTGTTTCAAAGACAGCATTTGAGTTCCTGACCCTATGCATGATGAACTTCTCACTTTCAGAGATCTGAAGAAAATTTTTGGAATGTGGGATACCCCAATACAGGCTCAAACCTTTGTCCCAATAATACAGGAAGCCAAGTAAACAACACAGAACTAGCTCTTTTAAGAAAGTCTCCTTCAAGAGAAAGTTCTCTTAGATTCAGTTTCTGTCTTGTTTTTCTCAGTTTGAGGGAAAAGGCTCTACTGAGATACAGGACCTTGATGTAGCCTAGGTAGCGTACTGACAACTTTTATCCAAGACAAGATGTGATAGGTGCCATGCCCCCAACTTCTGGTGGAAGTCTCACCCCTACTGGCTGTCACATGTCCTGCTTGACCCAGAAGTCAACATGGTCTGTATATTCCACCTCTTTCTGCCCCGGGGGTCACCATTTTGTAAAACGCCATACCCCATGTCTTCACAGACTGCCCTGTGATTGGCTGTCAGGACCAGCTGTCCTTTTCAATTTATGCAGAAGTACATCAGAACAGGAAGTCCCTCCCCACTACAGACACAGGGACTGCCATTTTGTTTCAGCCACTATTTTATGACAGGTTGCTGCCACTTTGTAAAACATCATTAATCCACATTTTTTCATACTGCTCTGTGACTGACTGGCAGGAATTGCCTCTTTTTGCTGGAAGGGTATCAGAGCAGGAAGTCCCATCCTCCCAAATACACAGGGGCTGGCATGTTGATTCAGGGTGCAGAAGGAAAGGCAGTATTGGAGGAAAAAACGGAAAATGAAGGAGAACCTTGACCAGCAACTAAGACCCCTCTCTCCCTGTTAAGTTTCTGGCATAAATACTCCTGGGGAGGTAAGAAGCTTTGGGAGTATAAACCCCCTTTTCGAAGATGCTAAAAAGTGAATTGCCAGTCTGAACAGAAGCCAAGTGGCAACCTGGCTTGCAAACCAGGATGCTTACAGCTCACACAAGGCAGCAAGAAAAGCTTTATGGTGTGCCTTCCCACTTTTTCATCCTCTGTTATTCACCTTTCATTATCCCTTTTAATCCAAGACAAACAAGAAACAAATTTAAGGGGAAAGGGAAAAAAAACTCTTGTCATTGATAGGAGAGAGAGAAAGAAATCTGTTGAGTAAAGGAAAAAAAAAGTATTCTTTCACTTTTAAATAATATTCTAAATACTCTTTCTGTGCATTGTCATAATGCTCTTTCACTGACTGTCCTGCTACATATTAATCAAGGGCTACCTCATTGGCTTGTCAGAACTGTATTAGTTAAAATAAAGATGTCACTTGACATCTGACGAGGTTCTATTTGCAGCATTTATAGTTGGGAGCAACAGTTGTCTCTCTCCTGAGATAAGCAGCATAGTGATCAATGCCAGACAGTTAATATGAAGTTCAGTTCTACAAATCCCTGTTATGGGAAAGTCGGGATGTTCAGAGGAAAACTTAGCTGTGCAAGAATCAGGCAGACATTTTAAAGTTTGTATTATTAAGAAGCTTTTTTTCTGCACTTGATTCCATCACAGAGAATGTTTCATAGCATATTAAACATTGAAACATAACTTCAAACACCATACAAGGTTTGTATATTTAGTTTTATATTCTGTAACATCTGGAGAAAAATATTTCATAAAAGGAAAAATAAAGGAAACTAATCAAATACTTTGTCATCAGACCATTAAAATAATTTGGAAAGTTGTTTCAGAACCATTAGAATGCTCATGAAAATCTGCTGATAAAAGTGAAAGAATGTAAGCCTTCAATGACAGATTAAATCACTGAAGAGCAACCTCTTCAGGCCTTTGTATTGGTGAGGACTGTTGTCTTCCATAACAGCCCTGGCTTAACATCCCGTTCCAGATACTATGATTCACACAAAAGCAAAATAAATAAATAGTTAAAATGTGTTCCACATAATTCTGCATATCCCTAGTACATCTCTTGTATCCTTAGAGCCTAGAAGAAAGCTTAAAAACAGAGATATCTGCTAGAACAGTTAAAAAAAAAATTGCAGAATTGTTGCATCTTAATAGAATCTTATGAATCAGGTACGCAGATAAAGGAAAATATTGTCCCAAGGCAGACACATCAATATGACAAAATTAATTTAAAGTTTCTTATTTCCATCCTGTCATAAGTCACAGTCCTATCTTCTGCCAGATGCGATTTCCTTGTTCGCTGATGAAGGAATTAGTCCTTGATTATTTACTGGACACAAAATTTGACAAAGGGAAAATACACTTCACAATAAACCAAACTGCAACTGAAATATCATGTAAAAAGTTCGAACTGTTAGTCTGGAAAAGTTTGAATAGTCTAAAATAGTCTAGAAGTTTATTCATATATGGTGTACTTCTCCTGAAGTCAACAGCATAACAGTAAAGTATAATCGGTACTCATTTGAGGAACAACAGGCCCTCATAATTAATTTCAGTAGCATCAAAAAGTTAAAGTTAGGTTTCATCATAAATGTTTTAGGCCCAAACCACTTTAAATAAATCTTATTTTCCCATCTTATGACAAAATCAAAATGTTCACTAATAATCTTTAGCCATGTAAACACTGACATTAGAATATGAAAAATATTATTTAACCAAATTGTTTCAATAGTTCTACATATACGAAAAAAATCCATACGCATTTAGGAGAAGGATTCTGTTTTTTATTCAGCTATAGTCTTTGTTTCATTTAAAATGCTTTCTTGTTACCTTGTGTGAGCTGTAATGTTTCTACATTATATACCTACACTTTTAAGCATATATAACCTTATATCTGCATAGATATATGTGGTATATATGTACATTCATAAATATAGATATGTATGTATTAACTGTAACTAACTATATAAAATGCATATTTATGCATATTTGCACACCTCTCTCTCTCTAAACATATATATATTTAAAAAATCTACTTTTTTATATATGGGAACTTACCAGTCCAAAGGAAACAGGCAGCCAATCAGAGGTGCTCTGAGATCATGCAGGTAAGATGGTTTCAAAAAAATGGCAACCGGTCAATCAGGGAGCAGTATGAGAACACATCGGATATGACTGTGCCAGAAATGGCAGCTCCCTGCCATGAAATGGCGGCTGAACCAGCATGGTGGTCCCTGGGCACTTAGGAGGAGGGGACTTCCTGCTCCAATGCCCTTCTGGCACAGACGGGGGGGGGGGGCAGTCCCACCAGCCAATCACAGGGCAGCCTGTGAGCAGGTGAGGCTTTTTCCAAAATGGCGACCCCGGGGCAGGGAGAGGTGGAGTTCACCGACCAGGGATGGGAAGAGGGGCGGGACCTCTGGGGGAGAGGGACACGTGGCAGTTGTCCCTATGCTACTGGCCTGTCGCGAAGGACATCTCCTGGTGTCCAGTCTGCCTCTGACCTGGACACCAAAGTAGGAGTCATTTCCCTGACTGTAGCTGTGCTGAAGTTAGGTGTCCGTCTAAGCGACTTACCTCATGCCCAGCTAACGATGGTGGGGAAAGGGAGCCCTCATTCCAGCCCAAGCTGATCCTATCAGCAGTAAATGGAAAACTGAGAGTGAATCACGTTTCCTGACAAGCATTAACTGAGAATGGGCAGCAAGTGCCCATTAATTACATTATCCAAGGATTATTTTTCATTCTTCCTTTCTGGATGAAACAGTACTTCCTGCCAAAGTTATGTCTGGATTTGAAAAACTCAATTTGAGTAACCAGTCTACCTAAAAAGAATTTTTCATGTTAATTATGTTCCAAGGCAGAGAACAAAAAATATAGGTATTTTGTCTTTCTGCAGCTGTTATTTTTCAGTTGATAATCATTTGCTTGTCTGGGCAATTACTAATAATGTCTGATACTCATATTGTGGCTTTTTCAACTTAGTGAGCTTCTGCACTTCTTTCATCGACTCAGCTGGTAACTTAGATCATATCTGCCTTAATATGCAGAGACAGTGAAGGAAAATATTCATTGATAGATTAAATATAATATGTATAGTAAATTTATAGTTTTGATTGTAAAGATAAATGTTTCCTACTACTAACAGATTTTGGCTCCTTTGTGTGTGTGTGCATGTTTTGTTCTGCTGGTTGATTTTGGCTCTTTTACATGCATGTGTTTTGATTTTTAGCAGGTTGGGTGTATTAGCAGCAGGGAAAGATGTCTGGTTTTGAAGATGCCAACAGTTTCTCTGAGAAGATGGAAATAGTACTCCAGCAGCAATGGTACAAAAAGTTTAGGTTCCTTATTGTGGAAATGGCATAGTTAAATAATTATCCTACACTTAAAATAGCCTTGGGATTTCTTCTTCAAACAGAAGTAGGAAAATCCAACAAGAATTTTGAAGTCTGTTACTTCTGAATCAACAAATAAAAGGTCATAATTTGATTTGATTTTGTCTGTTGTGAAAGTATTTCAAATTTGAGATAGAAAAACAGTTTATTAGCAAAGAGATGAAAATGATGAGTAGATAAGACAAGAACATAAAATGATTGTTATTAGAGCAGTGCTGATGGACTGTTGAAACAAGTGTGGAGAAATATATATGGAATAAGAAAATATATTTTTTGAAAGCATGAAACCTTAGACAAATTTGGTGACTTAACGGTCTGATATGAAAAAATGATAACCTTGGTTATTTTTAGAAAAAAGTGCAGCATTAATCTCATCTAGCTTTAGATATTTGAAAGTTAGATACCTACATTCCCTGGTCTTTTTTCCTTTAATGGAGAGAAACAAGCACCTCCAGAGAGCCTTATTTAGCTTGAGCAGGATCACCCTCTAATAGTGCCTTTCTTCTTTCCACTAAGTCCAAAAGAAGCCTAAGGTGACATTTAACTTTTAACCGTTTAAGTTGGGGCTGATGAGCATATATATACTTCAAATATTCCACAGTAAAATAAACAATGGTGAGAACATTGAATGGAGAATATAGGAAAACTAATATTATAAAGCATATGATAATAGGAAATCCAAAACTGAGATTTTGAAATTAAGAATAAAGAAATACCTTGGGAAGAGAACTTGAATGTTTTTGACATTTGGGTGTTATGGAAACTATTAGGCTCGCCGGCCACCATAACAGGGTCTGACCCTAGGTTCCTGCTGAGGCAGAAGTTTGAAGTCAGATTGGAGAGAAATAAAATTTAATGACACGTGTGGTAATTACAGCTCGAGCTGGGTGCCTCTGAAGAGGGACCCCGAGCAAAGAAATCCCTGGGCAATTGTACCCTTACAATCTAAATTCCCCACCCTTTAAGCGATAGTTTGGACCAATAGTAATAGTTAGGTCTGGGTTCTTCCCCTTCTTCTTTGGGCACCTTCATTGTCTCTAGGCAGGCTGCTTCTTTTCTTATCTTCAAGGTTKGCTACTCCTGCTGTCCATGTAACTTCTTTATCCCTCCAGCTTGAACCAGCTCTGGGGCCCCCTTTTACTTATCTAGGTAAAAATTCACAGCTTGAGGTCTAAGGCTTCAGCAAATTTAGCTACTAATGCTAAGCAAGTTATGCTAAGCGATTAATTCTAGACAGCTTCAGTCCGATATTCTCTAACATGGGCCTCTTTTTTGAAATGAGAAAGAATAAGTGCTACCATGCTCCTGCTCTTTGTCAGCCAGCTAATGGTTCAATTTTACACCCCAATGAAAATTCAGGTCCTTTTGAACTATCAGCCAACAAAGTTTACCATGCAAGGTGTATAGTGCAAAATATACTCTGATGATTACTTCATGTCAGCTGTAAAACTGCAGGAAAACACTTCTTTTTTTTCATTTTTTAAAGCAGAAAATAGGACTTACGTATTTAACATCTGATCCAGTTCTAACTCAAAATAATGGCAATGCCTGATCTACCAGCAAATCCTGGATTGCTCTCTTAAACATTAACTTAACAATACAGTTTGCCTAGATTTTAAGGTTATGGCAAACACTCTTCCATTGGACTGAGAGAAAGAGGGAGGACATGAATGTCTGATGACTTTCCATCTGCAACTGGTTTTTACTGTTGACACTTTTCAGAAGTCAGATGTATCTATTACGTAGGTGTGGCTGTCATAAAAAATTAATATAGAAATATTCATCAAATTCTGCTGCGACAAATGTTGCCGCTTACATGATTCAGACAGCCTATGCAAGAAATTACTGTAATGATAGATGGAAGAAAGAAGGGAAATGCAAAATTTAAGCCACTAAGCCACTACTTTCACAGTGGCACTACGAGTTACAAAGCATATGCTTCTTTCATCCAGGGTATAATACTATTTTCTGTGATATGCATCAAACAAAAAGTGTACTGTGGCTGGTAGATGTTTATCAAGACAGTTCTTGCCCTGTAGAATTTATATTATAGAAAGCTGACTAGATAAGAATAACATGATATTCAGACACTTTAATAAAAATTTCTCCTGAGTTGAGCACCCAGCGCTCCTGGGAGTGAATCACAGAATGGTTGAGGTTGGAAGGGACCTCTAGAGATCATTTAGTCCAAACCCCTGCTCAAGCAGGGTCACCTACAGCACGTTGCACAGGATCGCATCCAGGCAGGTATTGAAAATCTCCAGAGAGGGAGACTCCACAACCTCTCTGGGCAACCTGTTCCAGTGCTCTGTCACCCTCAGTGAAGAAGTTTTT
>NW_020450812.1:266059-438934 GCF_003343035.1 Apteryx rowi
GACCCAGTACTGACCCCTGGGGGACACCGCTAGCTACAGGCCTCCAACTAGACTCTGTGCCACTGATCACAACCCTCTGAGCTCTGCCATTCAGCGAGTTCTCAATCCACCTCACTGTCCACTCATCTAGCCCACACTTCCTGAGCTTCCCTATGTGGATGTTATGGGAGACAGTGTCAGAAGCCTTGCTGAAGTCGAGGTAGACAACGTCCACTGCTCTCCCCTCATCTACCCAGCCAGTCATTCCATCATAGAAGGCTATCAGACTGGTCAAGCATAATTTTGGATGAATCTGGACGCTTTGGATGAATCTGGATGCTTTGTTTCAGGCTCCTGTATTTGATGAGTTTGACACATGCTGTGTTTGATGTTAATATACCACCAGTTAAAGTTGTATGGAACAATACTTGGTCATTATTTTGTCTTATATTACTTATAACTGAATAATTCTAGTTAGAGTAATACTAGATAATTCTAGCATGAGTAATGATCAGTTCCAAGTTGTTGGTTTTTTTAATAAGAGGTTATGTGTCTAAATTAATTTGGAGTTTTGCCCTATATTCTGCTCATGCGGGCCTTAATTTGGATATGATAATACTCCATCCGTAATTAAAACCTGGAGTCAAATAGGATAGAGAGCAAAACTGGAAGAACAGCAACCCTGAAGATATTAAGATTGGTCTCTGTTTCTAACAAAAGGTGTAAGCATAAGAGTTAATAATGAAAAATGCTTTGCTGTGTCATTTTTAGCAGTACTTCCAAATGCTTTGCCCTTGCCACACCACTGCTTAAAAACACTTAAGGCCTCCTCTGAATTCACACAGTTCTCTTTGGCAGTATAAGGATGGCTAAAGTGGAAATGAAATAAACCTCCACAGACTTTAAGTAAGCCCATAAGACTTTCAGAGTAATTTAAAATGAAAGAAGTATAAATGAGAATCAGGCTGTCAAAATAAATTATAGTCAATACAAATTGTGTATAAAGTTCACACCATAATTTTAAACACACTGCTGACATTTAATGAGAGATGTAACTGCATGTGGGTTTTGTGTCATTACAGAGGAACTGCATATTTATGCTGACGCCTTTCTCAGACTTTCCTTAAAGCTCACACTGTTATTGGCAAAGCTGAAAAAAAGAACCTTGAACCCTTGGACTTTTGAAGTGAGTATAGATATGAGCTATGCAACAATGGGCACTACCCAGCTTCTGAAGCCCTATTATCTGGGAAGCTGGGTGCATACAGAGTTTAGTAAGCTCCACTTTACTTACAATACCATAATAAATGGAACTGTATTTTTGGTCTGTTTCTCAGAAGTTCAAAAATAGAAGCTTTTGAAATGTGTAATTTCTGTCTGCAGTACTTCCACTCCACAGTTAAGGATCAAACAGAGATTTAGGAGAAAGGGAAGATGGAAAACTGACCTCTGATGCAGTACATGGCTGCTCTTCATCTCCAGTAGGAAAGCCTTGGAGCATCTTGACCAGATGTCATTAAATGACAAGATAGGGCCAGATGTGTCTCTCTGTGGTATCAGGTGCTATCAGTAGCAGGCTGGAATATTTGGCTAACTGTATTTTTTAGGAAATGACAACGTTCTTGGTCTGTTCAAGAGTCTAGCAGCTGGTTGTCATTTCCTTAAACAATGCGGAGCTGCTCTGCGTCTTACATGGAACTCCATGCAGTTGCACTTACATGGCTATCTGGACCCAAGTTAGCTAGTTCAAAGCCAGGGCAGGAGTACCTACAGAAACTGTAGGATCTGCAGTTTAGATGATTTCTGATACTTAGATATCCGAGTGCCTCTTTGAGTCACTTTAATGGAGTGAAGTATTTTACTTTTTCTTTGAGACGCCCTTACGTGAAGAACAAAGAGGACTCAGAGAACGTTAGAACCAGGCCATGAGGTGTTTTTTTTGTTTTTCAGGTTGCCACGGACCATATCCAGTTGGGTTGAATAGCTGGGTTGAATAGCTGGGTTGTCCAGCTGAATATCTCCAAGATGGAGACTCCACAACCTCTCTAGGAAACCTGTTCCAGTGTTCATCCACACTCATGGTAAAAAAAAAAAAGTGCTTTCTTATGTTTAAATGGAATTTCCTGTGTTTCAGTTTGTACCTATTGCCTCTCATTCTGTCACTGGGCACCACTGAGAAGAGTCTGGCTTCATCCTCTTTACACTATCCCATCAGATAGTTATGCACATTGATACATTCCCCCTGTAAGCCTTCTCTTCTCCAGGCTGAACAGTCCCAGCTCTCTCAGCTTTTCCTCATACAGTAGATGCTATAGCATCTCAGCCTTTCCTCATACGGTAGATGCTCTAGTCCCTTAATCATCTTCTTAGCCCTTTGCTGGACTCACTCCAGTAAATCCAGCCCATACTTCATCAGCTTGTCTATGAGGATGTTATGGGAGACAGTGTTGAAAGTCTTGCTGAAGTCAAGATAAACAATCTCCACTGTTGTCCCCTCATCCACTGAGCTGGTCATCTCATCATAGAAGGCTATCAGGTTCGTTAAATGTGTACTGGGGAGCCCAGCACTGCACTCCAGATGTGGCCTCGCCAGGGCTGAGTAGAGGGGAAGGATCACTTCTCTTGACATGCTAACAACACCCTTCCTAATGCAGCCCAGGATACTGTTGTACTTTGCCACAAGGGCACATTTCTGCTTCATGGTCAACTTGTTGTCCATGAGGGCTCCCAAGTCCTTCCCTGCAAGCTGCTCTCCAGCTGATCGGCCCCCAGTCAGTACATGGGGTTATGGGGTTATTCCTCCCCAGGTGCAGGACTTGACACTTCCATCTGTTGATCTCCATAAGATGCCTGTTGGCCCATTTCTCCAGCCTGCCGAGGTCTCTCTGAGTAGTAGTGCAACCCTCTAGTGTATCAGCCCCTCCTCCCAGTTTTTTATCATCTACAAACTTGCTGAAGGTGCATTCAGTCCCATCATCCACGTCATTAATGAGGTTGTTAAACAGTATTGACCCCATTATCGACCACCAGGGTACACCACTGCTGACTTATTGCAACTGATCACAGCCCTCTGAGCCCAGCAGTCCAGCCAGTTTTCAGTTCACCTCACTGTCCACTTATCTAGCCCATACTTCATCAGCTTGTCTATGAGGATGTTATGGGAGACAGTGTCAAAAGCCTTGCTGAAGTCAAGATAAGCAAACTCCACTGTTGTCCCCTCATCCACCGAGTTGGTCATCTCATCATAGAAGGCTATCAGGTTGATTAAACATGGTTTCCCCTTCATAAATCCAGGGTGACTACCCCCAGTCACCTTCTTGTTCTTCATGTGTCTTTCTTAATTTTGTTTATCATGACCTCCTTATGAGTGCAAACAGTATTGAAGTTTCTTCATTAATAATGGAAATTTAAACACACCTCCAAATTCTCTGGACTATTCTTAAATTCTGATTGCACATTTCATATAAAAGTTTTAATGTGCCCCATACAAAGTGGTGCAAAATAAAGAAGAACACAGAAAATACATGCAGTACTAACTGTCAGAATATTCCTAGAAAAATGCAGCTAATTGCCATCATTATTAGTTTGTGCAATAGCAGCATAGAGAACTTCATAATCTAGAATACCTCAGAGATGTACATGAATGTGTGACTTTTTATTTTAATTACGTTAAATCCCAGTTTCCGTGACACATTGTGACAATGAGAGGTGTTAATTGTGCTTAACCAAAACAATTTCATTCTAATAGTTTTAATTTTGCTGCCTTCGAGTTTCACTCAACGTCCTTTTTTCCTTCTCAGTATTCGTGGAGAATTGTCTATTGCTCCCATCCAAGATCTCTATAGAATTACTTGTCTCAAGAAATGATGGTTTATGATATAAAAAAGATCTGATTCTCCTGATAAGATTGTTAGTCTTTTTTTTAATTATTTGTGTTTGAAGCCAAGAGTGCATTTGTTTGGATTTAAATTCCAGGATGTCCTGAGGGCTTTTCTTCTCCACAAGACCTTAATTAATATGACTGTCTAAGCACAGAGGTTCTTACTACGTATCTCTTTTCAGCAGCTACTCTGGAGTCGTATGGTTTATGAAATGAAAAATTAAATTTATGCATATATTTTAGCAAAGAAATCAAGCAAGCTATGGCTTATATTTAGTTCACAAGCATGGTTTTATATATTTTCCTATGCAATTCAAGGCTAATGCTTGCCAATCATAGGTCCTGAATATCTATGGACATAAGATTTTGTGCCAGCTTGTAATGGCTATGTGATTATTTCTGCAGGCAAGGTTCCTTGCAGAAACATTCTGGAAACGGCTAATAATAGCAAGGTGGATTTCAGAGAATGATTACTGAAAGTATATTGGTACAGTTGTGCTGATGAACTTTGTTCTTATCCTGGGTTGTAATGCCATTGTTGGCACCTTTTACAGAGGTGAGATGCAGAGATTAGTGTGTGTTGTGGGTGTTAGGTTTGTGTGCAGACCACAGAGAAGCTTGCTCCAGCTTCAGCTGCAGAGTGAAGCTTTTTAACTCATGCTGCATGATTCAAGCTTCCAGTTTTGGAATTCCTCCTTTCTATTACCTGTCAACCATCAAAACAGAGGTTGTGAGGTGGGAAGAGCATGTCTGCATGGACATCATTGCTGGACTTGTGACTAAACCTGTAAGTATGAAGATTTTCATGGCTTTTCATATGTCATGCCTGTCAATGCCATCAGTAAGAGACTGTTAGACTCTTCAGCTGAGAAAGCCTATGGGTACACTAAATAATCCCTAAAATGTGAAGACATTTGGCAATAAAATAAATAGGAAATTTAAGATTATTTGCAATATTCTTACTATTCGTGAGTAACCACAGGCTGTCTTGCACTAAAAGAAAACTAATGAGTTTTTCTATTCAATAAGAAATGTGAGTGTGGTTGTAACAACACATTCATCTCCTTGTGTGATTAAAACCTGTTTTTCTCATACTAGAAGTGGGCTTGGAGCTGCTAACTGGAGCTCACTGTCTGAGTTCAAAGTCAGTTCTTTCAGGAAGGGCAGAGCATTCCTGTCCTATGAAGCATCAAGGGCCTGTGAAGAGCAGCAACCAAGCAGATCTGCTGCCACTGCTCTTGCTGCCCTCAGAGCAAAAGCTGTGGCTGAGGAGTTATGGCTGTAGAGTGCTGTATTCTTGCTATATTGCTCAGACAGCCCTTGGGATTATTATGACTCATTAGAGCTGCCCTTACTTGAGTCTGGGCCAGTGCTGTGGCTTGGGATCAGCAAATTATAAATGGAAACTAAATGCAGCAGTTCATTTCAATCAGATGTCTTGCATTTACCCTTTCTCTAACTACTGCAGTTCATAAGTGCTTGTAAGTGTCACAGACAAGAGCATGAAAATCTGAAGATTAAACTTCTACAGAAGCCAAACAGAAGTGAGAGGAGTTCCATGTGTAGTTAAAAAAAGTTAAGCTTAGAAGCAGTTTAATATGAGATAAATGGAAAAGAGGAAGCCTCATGGTTAAACATTTTATAGTTGAGTATTTTAAAATTATTTTCAGAGAAACACCCCTAAATTTAGCAGGAATTTTTTTTAAAAATAAACTAACCTCTTTTGCACTTCAGCTTTATAGCTGACCTGTAGTTGGTTCAGATTAAAAATAGGTGACCGCACATAAACAACAAGAAAAAGGAATTTAAGGCACCTACTCTACTAAAGAAGATCATGTTCCAGGACAGAGTGYGTACCCTCATTTGTTTTGTACATCATAGCCTTCTCAAGTTACTGATTGGTGAAGTAAACATTTCTCTAAGGACTGTAGATGCTGGAATAATAGTAATGACTCAAATAAAAGTTATAGTTATCTATGGCAGGGATCTTGTAGGAAGTGACTAAGTATCCTCTGACATAATGAATGGCAAGTTTTAAATGAGCCATTACAGTCTATCAAGTCAATAATAGTTCCTTTAAAAAAGCCTGCTATTATATCATTGTCCATAGCAACGATTACAGACTACCTGGAAAATAAAGTCTGCTGCAATAGAAATAGCATGGAGTTCAAAGCATTTATTTGTAGCTTAATCTCTGCAGATGCACAGAACTCTTCCTACGCCCCCGTATTCATAAGGGAGAGCACATGTCAATCTAAGAGAATCRCGCAGGCAGGAGCAATCAGGTGCTTTGCTACCACCCTTCCCATCCCCTGTATGGAGAGCTTGTTTTTTCATGGAAGGAGAACTGATCATGCTGGATGGAGATCCCTCAGGGATGGATGGGTTTCAGCCCGTGGAGAAGCTTAGGACTGGACATGTTTCTTCCCTGACCTCAGGGCATAACAGAAAACCTCAAAGGGGTGATCCTGAGGTCATCTACAAGGAAATGAGTGAGAGAAGGACTGTGATGGCAGCCTGACTTTGACAGTACCTTTTGACACTGCTGTTGAGATTAAACTTTCTCCTTGTTCCCAATCTTGTTAATAAATTGAGGAAATCCCTTAGAGAAAATAAGCATAGTTTTAAGTTGAGGAAAACACATCTGTGGAACAATACACAAATTAAGAATAAAGTACAGTCCAATACAATCGTATTGGCAGTCAGCTGCTATCCTTCTACTGTAAAAAAGTGCTATACACCAATTTCACAGACTGTAACACTTAGCTCTTTTACTAATCTCATAGGGGATTTTCATTGGAAAATGCAAGTAGTGCAAGTGTTGTTTTGCTTATCTATATCCAGTCTGAACAGAGCTATTTGTCTAGCCCTGATTAATGGCATTCCTGTACAAAAAAGGTAAACTACTAAACTGTTCAGTGGCACAAGGCAGGCTTTATTCCCTTGTGTCATTTATTGCAAAGCAGCCTGCATTGCCAGGCTCTGCACATTTCTTATGGCAAGTGGGCAAAGAGAGTGAGAGAACTTAACTCCTGGGCTGCCTACAAGCAAACTCTTTTCAAATTTTTGACATTTTCACTCTTGCAGACTTCCAGGAACTCAGTGCAAATCTAAAGATTCAAAAGTGGAATTGTCAGTAGAGAGCACATGTTCATATGGCAGTTCTTTCAGCTGCTCTGTTTGAATTTCAAGTTCTTACAATTTAAAAGAATAGAGCTGCATGGGGGTTTTTTTTGTTTGTTTGTTTTGTATGGACAGAATAATTCATTTGACCTTAAATGCATGTGGTCTAATGAAATTCAAACTTCAAATCTCCTCATAACCATTCTGCTGTAATTGGCCTTGTAGCTAAACTTTATATCTTTAAACTTGAATAACTTTATATCTTCATATGTATTCCAAATGTACATGTGTAGAGATATTGAATCACAGAGTAGTTGAGTTTGGAAGAGACCTTCGGAGGTCTTCTAGTCTGACCCCCCTGCTCAAGCAGGGTCAGCTAGAGCAGGTTGCTTAGTATGCCCTCCCCTCAGATATATGGCTTTTTAAAACCAGTTATAAGGGTTTTTTCCAAAAATAGATTACTTAGAGCCTCAACTGACTCTTGTGTAGAATAAAGTATGATTTTTCTTGTTTTTGTGAACTGAAGAACTAGGGTATAAGAGTTCAGTGATCATCCTGTTATCAAACAAATGGCAGCAGAACCCAGATTTGAACGCGAAAAATTATCTGTATGAAAGAGTTCAACCATTTTTCTTGCTGGTAGTGCATACTTACCTCAGAAGGTAGATAATGAACAATAGTCAGGAATTTCTGAAGCCTTTTCTGTAAAGAATTGTATTTCACATTATGGTGTTCCTCAGAGGTTTGTGGAGCTGTCTGTGCTAAGGGAAAAAAATCTCAGAAACATCAGAACAAACTGTTTAGCACAAATCCTCAACAGCCTCTGAGTGTCACAGCAGAAGCCTCTAGCTTTCTAACTCTAGACAATTTTTGAGGGGAAATATTTCCTTTGAGTTTGATAAAGCAAAGTATTCTTGAGATTTAAAATAGTCTGTATTTGATTACATGAGGCTAAATCATACTGATCTTTTGACATGAGAAAATAATAGTAACTCTCACTGCCTTTTTCCTGAAGATTCCAGTATTCTTAAATCCAGACAACTGAGTAGTTGATAAGATCCTGCATTAGAGTTCAGAGAGACTTCTGTTGCTTCATCAACCAGTTAGCATCAACTTAGCAATATGAAAATGAAATAAGCCTGGTCATCTTGCAAGGAGAAGCCACAAGTGTACAGTCAATCCAGTTCCATAGTTCAATCCAGTTTCAATTTCACTGGGAGTACTTATATGTGCAAAGCTAAGCACAGTGGTGTTTGTAGCTAAGAGACTGTTTACTCTTGGTGATAATTCCTCCTTTCAAGAGCAGAAAGAAGACTTTTTTACTAAAAGTTTTCTGAAATAAATAAGAGTCAGTAAGAGCAGAATTTACAAGTTATTAAAATAAATTWTTGGAATAAACAAGTCATGTTTTTCAGGCTAATTTATTCCAAGACTTAGAATACAAAGTCAAACTGATTTTTCTGCTTCTATCCTAAAACTGTTTTGTGAATAGGACTTAGACTTCCAAGTGCCTTGGGCTCAGGCCTATAAAGTTACTCAAATGCCTCATTTATTTTTCTGGATCTGCACCCTGTAGGTGTGTATAAAACACTTATTTTAATCTATAATCTTTTTTATCCTATCTAATTTTAAAATGTACTGTTCTGTGAAAATATTCACGACTGTTAGATGTTCTGGAATGCTTCTCATTAAACATGATGTTACCTGGGGTCTGTATACAAAGGTATGAAAATTCCATTTGAGGTTTTACAACACTAAAGTGATAAAAATAGGTAAGAAGTCATTCTTGGTGAGCATAAAGACTTTATAAGGTTCCATCAAAAACTAATGGAGAATTTTAAAATGGAGAGGCAGCAAAAACTAATCATCAAATACTCTTCATAAAAAAAAAAAAATTAAGTCAAGGTTAAAGCAAATAGATATTTCTGATATAATGCTGCAAACACCATGTCATGTGTTTGGAACAGTGTGTCCTGTGTCCGACTCCTTCTGCTATCATGGGACATTACACATAAACGCCCTGAATCTTTGTTCAAAGCAGAAGCAAGGACAGGGGTTAGTTAACTTTAAGCTGCCTCTTAGTTTGTCTGCTACATGATTTGAATGAATGCTCAGCATCTGATATATTTGTATTCCCAGTGATTTAATGAATGGGACTGGGAGGCTTCAAGAAATACTTGTGTGCTCAAGTTCATAGCGGAGATGCTGCTGACACAACTGCTCCATGGCTGCCTAAATTAGCTCTTTGCAGGTGAAGAACCCTCCACTAAGTGTTGACTTCATGTTTGGGCTAAGGCCCTGCTTCAAGTCTATTATGCCAGAGGGACAGGATCTCTTGCCCAGCTGTGTATTTTCCCAGCTACATCTGGGTTATACTTGTGTCTTTCATACCAGAATAGGTTAATGTTGAGAAAAACCTGGTAATCTGAGGAGAAATAGCCACTTGCTGCTGATACCATGATAAGATCCCATCATGGTCCCTAGTCTGTGAAGTCTTATCTTAATATTATCTGAGAAGAAAGGCAAAGCAACCAGACTATTTGATATTAATTGAACATCTTTCTCAAGTTCTCCTGTTAGAGCTTGTCTGCATTGTAAAATGTCTTTTTTTGTATAAGAAGAAATGGAAAAAATTGTTGAGGGTGCTCACCTGGGATTTGGGACATCTAGGCTTCTCTTACAGTATATCTGAGAGTGAGAAGCTTACCCCAGAGTAACTGAGGTGAGCTGATACTCAGAGGAGTGCTTGAAATTTAATTTCTTTCTAACTCTCCCCATATGCTGTAAAGGAAGCTTAAGTGCTAAACAAAAAGGTAACAGAGTATCTACATGTTTTTAATAGAAATGCCTAAGTCTGCTTGAAGATACAGTGATGAAATTTTTAATTTTCAATATTTTATTTAGTTAGCAGGGTCATAGACAGTGCAGTAAAGCAAGCATTAAATTCTCTTTTGTGATCATTTCAAGAAACTGCATAAAAAGATGGTATGGGTATTAGGCACCCTGTTTAGATATTAAGAATATATGCTTGTTCACTGCCTTGATTCCAAATCAAAAAGCACATCCTAAACAAGCCCAAGTCATTTACTGGAAAAATACAAAGATCACAAGGTCACAATTAGCAAACAAAACTTGAATAACAGCAGAAAATACACTACCAAAATACAAGATATTTCTGTTCCCATGTATAACCTCTATTCCCAGGGAGTGGAAGGATAAAATATTTATGGGAAAGAGCTGAAAAGTGAAAACTTTGTTTCATAGCCAATAAACAAAGTATGAAACTGAAAAAAAAAGTGAGTTGTTTCAATTTATTTAAGATTCATTTGTATCTTTAAGGGCTAACAAAGAAACAAAGATCAGTTAACAGATTTTCCTAAAAATGGTGGGAATGCGTTACTCATTTTCATGTTCATTTCCTCTTTTCATTAGCTGAAATGGTTCTCAAAGCATCAGCATGAAGCTGAGATAGAAAAGTGTAAAACACAAAATAGATTCCAAGCTGTAAATTACAATGATGAAATATAGTTCCAAATTCTGATTGCTTGTCATCATTAAAAAACAGATGGCCCTATTCTGTGAGCAGGTGTATTAGAGTGAATGCCTTAACCAAACTGCATTGGAGGTAAATTCCAGCTGCAGTTTCAGCTGGATACGGTTTTGTTCACTTTCAGCTTAAGATTTTCCAGTACTCTTCAGTGTTTGTAATGTCTGTTTAATACATTATCYAAATTCAGTTGACAGCAGGGTCATATAATATTATGACCTTCTGACACAAGGAAAAAAGTAGATTTAAGGTGGAAGAAAGGATTCTTTGCAACAGTTCAAGATACAGAAAATCCCATTATCTTGTACTGATTCAAAGAAGGCTGCGGGCATGAGAGATGCAGTATTTTCCCACCAGCTGCGACTGATTTGTCAACAATAAGAGATAAAAGAGAAGTGGAAAAAGTGTCTGTTGGTGTTCTGCCTCAGGCTTATCAGCAAGGCAATAAGAGGAAGTGGTTAAAAATTGCCTCTTTTGGCCACACAGCACATGAGATGAAGAACAGATTAATCAGGTTGAAAAAATTGTTGCATTTTTGGTGATATATGAAGAGGGAATAGACTTCTGACTACTACTGTGTGGAGGAATGACTTGACTGAGTGAACACGGAAGACAGGAAGAAAAGAAAGTATGAAAAGAGACAAGGAAATGTGAGAACAGGGGAAGAAGTGATGGAGAGGAAGAGATACTGAAGGACTGAGTATGGAAGGAGGGAAAGAGTCATTAATGAATATGTGTATAAAACATAAGGAAAGAGAAAGTGGAATACCAGAGGGAGGCCTAAAAAAGAAAGAACCAAACGAACACAGAGGTATGTGTAGTGTTCATGTATGTCATTTAATGATTGAATTAATTTCAGAGAACTTTTGCTAGATGATTTCATTTGGTCCCCCAAACAGGTGCTGAGGAGATGACTTAGCAACCTAGTATTTTTCCCATAAGTTCTGCTCATTATGATGTGTTACCACTCACATGATATGGGAACTGCTGTATAGCTTTCCTATTCACACCATGCAGTTCAGGCTGTGTGCATCAAACTGTATTAGCTGAAAATATAAATATTTCCAATAGGCAGCAGTCTCAGACTGTAGATGTAGCAATAATACACAGTAATAGCATTGTCATTTACTTCCAAAGCTTCCAGCACACCTATTCAAACAGATATACAGAGAGGAGTTACTCTATCTTGCGCTAAAAATGTTCCTACTTCTAGGATGAGTTTATCTCATTTTTAGTAGGCTAGCTAGTTACTCTAGCATTAGGACCGGAAGTAAATGAAGTCTTTCCTCCAATTGTATTCCTTCTCTGTTTCTCACATTGGGAAAGAAACGGGCCAGGGAGGAAAATAAATCAAAATAAGTCATTTTAACATGATCCAGAATAACATAAGTCAGTGGTATTATGTTTTCTTTGACACCAATGACAGTGTCACAGAAGATCAGTAAGAAAATCCAAGGTGAGATATCAGTATATGACTTATGAGAATACTTCAAATGAGATTTTAATACTGTGTGATTGTGGAAGATTAGTTTCCCAGTGTCGCAGGACGACCGACTATCTTACAGTCCCGGACCGCGTGTGTTTCATGTGGCACGAGGGAGGGGAGGAGGGGATTTACTGCATGACTCCAGAACTTGTTTCAAAGACCAAAATTTACTACAGAAGTTGCAATGGCACAAGGCAAGAATTCGTATTAACAGAAACTCAGCTCAACTAGAATACTTATTTCTAATTACACTAAAAGTTACACTAACAGTAACTACTTAGTAAACAGAAAAGGATAGCTAATTTATACTAACTGTAAATACCCAAATGAATGAACTAGGCAAACCAATTCTGATCGATCTTACCCACGCGTTGCCTCAGCGGCCAACGTACACCCAATCCCAGGGATGTAACTGCAGGAGGGAGTCCCCGTCCCGAGGGGCTCCGCGAGCTGGCAGACCCGCTGTCACCCACAAAGAGACAAGGACAGCCTCCGGGCCAACCTCTTTATACCCTTTGGGGGAAGGTGGAGTCGCTAGGCCGGTTACAGTTCTCTTCGCGCAGGCCCTGGCTCTTGGCTGCTGCAGGGTTCAACTCTCCTCCGTCGTTGTTATGACCATTGCACCCACAGTCATGGGATGGGGGGTGGCCGAACACCCCGAAGGGCAGGCTAGCTGCCTCGCGCACTCTTCAGCACTGAAGAAAGGAGTTTGAGTGACTGCAGATGACTGCTTGACTCTTGCAGTGGGGGTCCCAAGGAGAGATCCCATGGCTGGACTAAGAAGGAGTTAATTCCAGTCTGCAGTGGGGCCCCAGCAGTGAATGCAGGTGTTATCTCTCAGGGTCCTGATGAGGAGGAGACAGTCCTGACCACAGCAATTAACACTGCCCCAGCAATGAGAGGAGGCTTTTGTCTCTCAAGGTCCTGGGGCCCAAGCAGGCCTTATCTCAAAGTCTTGACATCCTCCCTTTTGGAGTGTAAAGCACAGGAATTCAGGCTACTTGTAACTGGCACCAAATGTGTATGGGGCAGGGGAAGCTGGGAGCATTCCCCCACACTCAGGGAAACTGTAATATGTTTTTCCCAAGTTCTTACAAAAACTTTTGTCTTTTGCAGTTTTAATGGCTAGTTTCAGGTTACTAATTTGCCTTCACTCAGTCTTCTTTCATCACTTGCTTATCCTGACCATGCTGGATAAATCTTGGCTGAGTATCATACATCTGGTTCTCTCTTCATCAGCTTCAGGGTGTGTGTGTGTTGGAATACCTCAGGTTTCAGAGGTTATTTGTGTTCAGCAGAAATAGAAAACAAAGAAACAATAGGTCCCAAAGTGAAGAGCTCATTCCCCACTATACATAGTCCTTATTGAATAAACTTTTTCAATATTCTTTTCCCTATGGAAATTTAGACCAGATTTGAGTTTGAATGTGAACTTCTAAAAGTCTAGATGTCTGCACTGAGGTTTTGGATTGGTCCATTTAAGGTAGAAGTCTATTGCTTCAGTATTGAAACATGGCTTTTTTTCCCCCCCAACTTGTTATGTTTATCTTTTTTTTGCATTGTTGCTATTATTTAGCCACTACTATTAAATGACAACAGGTTATCCTAAATGGGTCTCTCTCCTGAAAGCAAATCATTTGTGTGGACTCTTTAAAATGAGTAGAGCACATTTCTCTGGGGCTGAAATCCTGATGTCTGCCCCATGTGGATCTGATTTCGGATCTGAGACAAATAATTCAAGAACTATAAATTCATTTGGAAAATTGACAGGGATTTTTTTATATCTTGTGGGGTTACAATCTTATAAAAATAAGATCAGTGGAACCACCCCTCAGATGACGTTTCCCTAAATGGTCTCTTGATTTATAGTCTCTCAATTAAATTTTCATTAGCTATTAAATACAATGTTTCGCTGTCCCTCAAAGCAAACAAATAAAACAACTGTAAAATTTAAAAACATGGATGCTGAATAATCAGAAACATTAATTTTACTCTAATAAGAATGGAGGGAACTGAGGATACTAATGAACACCAAGTCTAATTTTATAGAGAGTGTCTCAATTTTTTCCTTTCTGCTTACTTCTTTTTCTTGGGGTAGAGCTGTATTCAGTTAAATTAGTCATGGAGGAAGCTGATTTCCATGCTCTGGTATCTGGCTGTGGGTATTCATGTTTATGTTATGGCTGAATGTTATATCTCAGTATTACATGTAATTCATCCAATTGTGATAGGTGATAATTTGTTACATCAACTCGGGAAGTGATTTTACSATGAARCTAGGCRCTAAGTACSGGCTATCAACTCGTGAAGTGATTTTACCATGAAACTAGGCGCTAAGTACGGGCTATCACCACAATGATTGTACTGAGCCAGCAGAGCAATATTGTATTGAGAAATGTATGCGCGCGACCTGAAGGGCACCACGCACAACGCAGAGGAAGACCCCAGCTTTCATCCCGACCCCCCCCAGCAACAGCCGGCGCAACCACAGAAGTTACAGGCATATAAGGGGACTGTGAGCGGGGGAATTTCGCGCGCCGTTGGTGGAGCAGGAGACTCCCCGGCCGCCCAGCGCTGTTTTGCTTACTTGTGACTTGCTCAATTATTCTATTAAATTGGAATTTATGCAACCCGGCCCGAGTGGTTGTCAATTTGTCGCGTTTACCTATAACACAATCAAAACTACTTGAGGTATTTCCTAGTAAACTATCCTGTAATCATATGGACACAAGGTCCCAGGTTATACTGCAGATGGTGCAACATAAAACATTGCACTATTGGGCCTTATCAGCTACTTTTAGAAACACAGTGGAAAAATGTAAGGTATCTATATTTACTGGTGTATAAAAAAATTATCAGGGATGGGAGGAAGAAAAAGGAATGAAAGTTATTGCAGAAGTGAGCATTTGTGTAAGACTTTGTGAATCTCTTTGAATGTGCATGAATACTTACTGTATTTATTTAAAGTCACATTTGACACTTTCAGAAAATGATGTATGCATTTCCCTCCTTGTAAATTGCATTTTGCGTACTAAAACCATTAGTCGTTAACTAGAATGAGTTATTTTGAGGTTATTATTCTCACTTGGCCAGATTTAAGGAGCAATCTATGCTGTCCATTAAATTCATGAAAAGTTAGCTGAATGTTTTCAGACGTGCTAAGGGTATTAATTATACTGAGAAAAAAAACCCTAAAGCTCTGAAGTCTGCAAGCTCTGGGTTTTTTTTTTTGTTTTTTTGTTTTTGTTTTAAATGGTGGCTGGAGCTTTAGTATACAATATTTCAATCTGTAAAAATTTTCTCTTACAGTTCTGTGAGGAAGAAGTCTTTTCACCAAGCTGCTAAAATGGAACACTTGGGTTTCTAGAAGGTTATTTTATCTTCATCAGTAACCGTGGACTTTTATTGCTTGTTTAAACATTCATGAAATAATTTTATTGTAATTCCTATTATTTGTTAAAATTTGAACTTATGAAACAAATATAGATGGTGCTATTCTTACTTTTTTTATTTTATTTAATAGAAAGTATGCAAGCCATTATGAATTAACTCTTGCACTCATGCAGTAATAACCCATGAGTTCTGCTTGTGTGAGGTTATATTATTTCCGGACTAGAGAATGTTAGTAATGGTAACCTCTTTAGAGGCACTGTCTTTCTGGAAGCTGAAATATTACCTCTTGAACACTCCGTCTGTTCCTGTTTGCAAGCATAACTGTGATATAAAATACAGTAGTGAATTTATTTCCTTAAAGAAACTGTCTTACCAACAAGCTAGAAAAAAAGAAGAGGAGAGAGAAAAGATGGTTAAGAAGCGCATTGTGGAACTACTGTTCTTTTCATCTAGCATCAGCTATAGGAAAGTTAGATGTCTAGAGATAGCTAGCTATCTAACCTCATTCTAAGCTGTGTGGAGGGGGCAATGATCTTTCCCAAAGACAATCCTAAGGCAGGTGTTTGAAATGGTAATACGTGTTGGCCTCTGAATGTACCAACCTTTTTGCACAGTGGAAGGACATTAGATGACAAAGGGCTAAAAGCATGATCAGTAGGGCCACAGCAATACTGAGCACTGCAACACCTAATGTTGTACAGCACTTGATTGTAACTGAAATGCACAACTGAAGAGAACTGAAAGTATCAGAGAAAATGAAAATAGCATATTTTGCTTAGTCTAAACCCAAAGAAATGCACGGCTGAGGGAGGAGAGTACAGTCAGAGGAACAAATATTAGACAGAGAAAAACTATAAACTTAAAAGATAGTGGTGGCCCTAAGAGTATGACTATAAGTAGTAAAAATGATTTATGAGTATAAACATTTCATAACTATATTTAAAAACAGCAGAGGATTGAAATTACTTCCAAAAGGAGAATTTGACTGATTTAGAAAGAAAATTATGTGATGGAATTGCCAGTGATAAAACTGAAGTATAGTGTATGACTGAAGTCTCTTACAGTCCTATGCTCATGAAGGTAGGAGGCTGCGACTTTTTTTTGATTGTTTTAATGTGAAAAGGAGCCATCCCTGCTCTGTTCTTTTCACAGAATCACAGAATGGTTGAGGTTGGAAGGGACCTCTGGAGATCATCTAGTCCAACCCCCCTGCTCAAGCAGGGTCATGTACAGCACGTTGCACAGGATCATGTCCAGGCAGGTTTTTAATAGCTCCAGAGAAGGAGACTCCACAGCCTCTCTGGGCAACCTGTTCCAGTGCTCTGTCACCCTCACAGTGAAGAAGTTTTTTCTCATATTCAGATGGAACTTCCTGTGTTTCAGTTTGTGCCCATTGCCTCACATCCTGTTGCTGGGCACCACTGAGAAGAGTCTGGCCCCATCCTCTCAACACCCTCCCTTCAGATACTTGTACACATTGATAAGATCTCCTCTCAGCCTTCTCTTCTCCAGGCTGAACAGGCCCAGCTCTCTCAGCCTTTCCTCATAAGAGAGATGTTCCAGTCCCCTAATCATCTTTGTAGCCCTCCGCTGGACTTGTTCCAGTAGTGCCACATCCCTCTTGTACTGGGGAGCCCAGAACTGGACGCAGTACTCCAGATGCGGCCTCACCAGGGCTGAGTAGAGGGGGAGGATCACCTCCCTCGACCTGCTGGCAACACTCTTCCTGATGCACCCCAGGATACCATTGGCCTTCTTGGCCACAAGGGCACATTGCTGCCTCATGGTTAGCTTGGTGTCCACCAGCACTCCCAGGTCCTTCTCCACAGAGCTGCTTTCCAGCAGGTCAACCCCCAACCTGTACTGGTGCATGGGGTTATTCCTCCCCAGACGCAGGACCCTGCACTTGCCTTTGTTGAACTTCATGAGGTTCCTCTCCGCCCACCTCTCCAGCCTGTCCAGGTCTCTCTGAATGGCAGCACAGCCCTCTGGTGTATCAGCAGCTCCTCCCAGTTTTGTATCGTCGGCAAACTTGCTGAGGGTGCACTCTGTCCCTTCATCCAGGTCATTGATGAAGAAGCTGAACAAGACTGGACCCAGTACTGACCCCTGGGGGACACCGCTAGCTACAGGCCTCCAACTAGACTCTGTGCCACTGATCACAACTCTCTGAGCTCTGCCATTCAGCCAGTTCTCAGTCCACCTCACTGTCCACTCATCTAGCCCATACTTCCTGAGCTCGTCTATGAAGATGTTATGGGAGACAGTGTCAGAAGCCTTGCTGAAGTCAAGGGAGACAACATCCACTGCTCTCCCCTCAGCTACCCAGCCAGTCATTCCATCATAGAAGGCTATCAGATTGGTTAGGTATGATTTCCCCTTGGTGAAGCCATGCTAACTACTCCTGATCACTTTCTTGTCCTCCACATGCTTGGAGATGGCCTCCAGGATGAGCTGCTCCATCACCTTTCCGGGGATGCAGGTGAGGCTGACTGCCCTGTAGTTCCCTGGCTCCTCCTTCTTGCCTTTTTTGAAGACTGGGGTGACATTGGCTTTCTTCCAGTCCTCGGGCACCTCTCCTGTCCTCCATGACCTTTCAGAGATGATGGAGAGTGGCCTAGCAATGACATCCGCCAGCTGCCTCAGCACTCGTGGGTGCGTCCCATCAGGGCCCATGGATTTGTGGGTGTCAAGTTTGCTTAAATGATCTCTAACCTGATCCTCCTTGACCAAGGGAAAGTCTTCCTTTCTCCAGACTTTCTCTCTTGTCTCCAGGGTCTGGGGTTCCTGAGGGCTGGCCTGAGCAGTAAAGACTGAAGCAAAGAAGGCATTCAGTAACTGCCTTTTCTGCATCCTTCGTCACCAGGGCACCCACCCCGTTCAGCAAAGGGCCCACATTTTCCCTAGTCTTCCTCTTGCTACTGATGTATTTGAAGAAGCCCTTCTTGTTGTCCTTGACATCCCTTGCCAGATTTAATTCCAAATGGGCCTTAGCCTTCCTTGTCGCATCCCTGCATACTCTGACAACATTCCTATATTTCTCCCAAGTGGCCTGTCCTCCTTTCCACTTTCTGTATACTTCCTTCTTCTGTTTGAGTTTTGGCAGGAGCTCCTTGCTCATCCATGCAGGTCTCCTACCTCCTTTGCTTGACTTCCTACTCATAGGGATGCACTGCTCTTGAGCCTGGAGGAGGTGATGTTTGAATATTAACCAGCTCTCTTGAATGCCCCTTCCTTCTAGGGCCCTAACCCATGGGATTCCTCCAAGTAGGTCCCTGAAGAGGCCAAAGTTTGCTCTCCTGAAGTCCAGGGTTGCGATCCTACTTAGTGCCCTGCCCCCTCCTCGCAGGATCCTGAACTCCACCATGTCATGGTCACTGCAGCCAAGGCTGCCCCCGACCTTCACATCTTCCACCAGTCCTTCTTTGTTTGTTAGTACGAGGTCCAGCAGCACACCTCTCCTTGTTGGCTCCTCCACCACCTGTGTCAAGAAGTTGTCACCAATGCTCTGCAGGAACCTCCAGGACTGTTTGTGCCTAGCTGTGTTGTCTTTCCAGCAGATATCGGGGTGGTTGAAGTCCCCCATGAGAACCAGGGCCTGTGATTTTACACTTATCTAGATAAGGCAACTTCTTAAATACTAAATCTAGTGGTTAGTGAACTTGATTTGATGTAGGAGACATGGATTCAATTCCTTTTCATATTTTGAGGATTCAAACTCATCTCCAGCAATTTATTTTGGAGCATGCCCAACTACTTAACCATAAACTGTCTTGGAAGACTGCTAATCTGCACCTGCTGCTGGTTCTAGGGTTCATAAATAAGTTTCAATTGGTAAAAGAAGTGAAACACTAGGAAGTACAATTTTTAATCAAGAGATTAGAACACTTGTGTGGGAGACAGAAATCCTGAGTTCCAGTTCGTGCCCCAAAGACAGCTTACAGGTCTTATCAAATGATTGTTCAACATGGAATACACAGGCAATCTCTGGACCAGGGATTAGAACTGAGGAGTTCTGCTTCCCAGGTAAATGCCCAAGATTGTTATTATTATTATTGCTATTATTATTATTATTGCTATTATTACTACTATTATTACTATTATTTATGTGAGGTCGCCCTACTCAATAAAGCTGTTGGTATCTCTCAAGAGACATTAAAATGGAGGTGGTTTACATTTTTGTAATCTCTATCTTGTATCTCTACATTTCTATTATGAAACTTGATACTATGGAAATGTTTTGAATTCCATGCAAAAATGAATTGCTTCATCACCATCTTTAAACATTCATCGAGACTCAGTTCCTTTCTATGTCATACTCCTGCCCATGCTACCCTCCCTACACATCCTTTCCAGAATCTGATTCAGCTGGGATAGAGAGAGGAAATGGGATGTTTTAATCTGAAATCACAACACAGTAGAATTTGAGGCAGATACATAATGGTTTCTTTGTGTCTTGTGTCTGTATTACATCTATGTGAGGAAACTGCAGAAATTCCCTCCCTGAAAGATCGGTCCAAGGATGCTGTTAAGAAAGACCTTTTTTTGAACATTCTATTTAAGAACTTTGCGGTGGACAGATATCAGAATTTCTACACTTTTTACAGCTCTCAACAGTTAAAGCTATCATGAAGATTTACATTCTCCTAGAACTGCACACTCTTTACTCATATATAACCTTAGAATAGGGCAGTCTTTGTGGGATTTCTCATTATATCCTGACATATCCAAAACAAAGAAAATAAAGAGATGCTGCGTGCCAAATACCTCATATAAACAGTATGTGTGAGACATTTGGCACATACCAAATGTATGTCAAAATGTAAAAGCCTCACTTTGTGGACCAAAAAAACGTGATTAAACTCAGCTGCAGAGCCATGGCTCCTATTTGAGAGACACCTGGCTTGCTCGCTGGTGGTATCAGACCACACAGATTGTACAGCAGCCTGCTCTCAGAGCCCTGCAATCCAAACCCCACTCATGCATATACAGGAGTCCCACCACTGCAGTGTCATTGAGGACCACCCTGATGGCACAGTGAAGCATACAAAGCGCTTCCTGGGGGGAAGCAGAGTCAGAAGCAGCTCTTGCAGTTCCCTTTTGAAGACATAGCACACAGTCCTTGTGTCACTGACATCTGACTGCAAAACAATGTGTGGCTTGGAGAGAGCAGAAGCCAAACCAGCTTGGATAAAGACACCTACTTCCATGGGTTTTGGCTCAGATCCACTGTGCTTGGGAGGACTGGGCTGCCAGAATTCAAGGCAGCGATGCCAGGGTAGAATAGTCCTTCTGTGCTGTCTACACTCYGTTCATTTCCCCAGTAGCTGATGAAAATGCACAGTCATTTTTTTTTCTGTACTAGAAAAACAAAAGTTATCATTTTTAAAAATGTTTTTTGAACATTCTGAACAGCCTAATTTTGGGATTAAACCACTTGGAATTTGGACAACATTCTAACACCTTGAAACGCTGCATGATTGGAAGCGGTATTTCATAAAACTGTCTTTTTTGGGTGGTTTATAAAATGTGATGTGAATGTTTCATGAAATCAGTAACGGGGAAGGACGGTTAATTGGAATATAGAGAGCTTTGTGGCAAAATCTGCATGGGGCACATTGACTTCATGTCATTCTTAGCACAAATGTTACCATAGAGAAGAGAATGATCCCCTTTTACTCTTTAAAAGAGCTGACCTAATAAAAATGATATGAATGTATTCCACCATTATTATTATTATTTATTTCTTATTACGCTTATAATAAGCTAGGGGCTTTCCAAACAGAAAAGCCACAGTCCCTGCCCCAAGGAGCTCACAATCTAAAGATGGACAAGTAGAGAGGAGTGAAGGAGAGGGGGTCCACAGAGATGTCAAGAAGTTAAGGTGGAAATCAAACATATCTTAGTAATCAGATGTCGTGTGAATGCATTGTTGCAAAGCTATGCAAACTATTTCCCAGTTACCTCTCGCACTTTCCATCATGGTTCAACTAATTCACTCCTAGGTGACATGGCACAGGTAGACATAAAGGAAAGAAGCTCTTGGTAATGTGAGCTCAGAAGGAATACAGCATGTGTAAAGTAGAGCAGGGAAACTCATCCGAAAGTATAGAGATGGGAGGGGTTTATTTGTGTTTTCAAAACTCAGTTCAGTACCAGGATAGTTTAGATCCAGAATACTATGGCTTCAGATCAGCTCTTACAAGGTGGGAGTTACCTGTCAGGTATTCCACCTGCTTTGTCCTCATGTCATGCTTGTTTTACAGTGCTAGGGATATAGCATGTAAGCATACTCTATGCATCTGGAGGACCTTTACTATAGGCTAATATAAACTACAAGATATATCATAACAAGGCTATGGAAGTTAAGAATGAGATGACCACACTGGTGCAATATATTCACGTTTCAATGGGAGGAGAAAGAGGCTGAATGGTGGTGGGAGTTGGAGAGTGGTCTTTCTTAGGTCAGTTGTGAACTTACATTTTAACAATGTAGGACACCAGTCACAGATTAAAAAGAAACAGACTGTTTAATTTTAAAAATACTGTTTTTGACTAAGACAATAAGTCACTCATAAGTTATGAAAAATACTATTAAGTTTTCTTTATACATTTAAATGTCTAAGTATTTGTTATAAAACCTCCAATCAATCAGGTACCCCCAAACTCTGAAACTGTCCAAGAAACTCTTTTAAGGTTTACCTTTAAAAACTTCTCAGCAAATTACCATATTTTTTCCAAGTACTCTGGGGTTCACTGTCTATTTATTCCCAAAACATCTTGCTCTTAGCAAATACAAGTGTATTGTGAAGGCAGAAGCTAATAAGCAGTTGAACATTAAAGTGCATAGGTTGTCCACATTTGGAAAAATAAATGTTCGAAGAAGCAGTAGCTGTTCTGATTACGGATTCCTGGGGAATAATCCATCATCAATTTTTAGCAAGCCACGAATATTTCTTTTACTATAAGGAAAGAAACATTTTTTTACAATCTTCAAATCCTGCAAATGCATTTCTAACAGTATCAGGAAGGTCAGAATCCTATTGCTGCAAGGGGAGGCTGTAATTAAATAATCAAATAGAGAGATCATTCATAATTTACAGGTATTCATGTTCTTTCAATAAATAATATACTTTATGTTTTTATTCTTTATAGCTTTTGAAGCAGATCAAGTTTCTAACAATTTAAATAAATGGTTCTAATAGACTAACATGTATTGTGTTGACAGGAACCGCTTATGATTGTTACATTGCCCAGAATCTTTAAGAACCTACAAAGTTAGATAAAGGCTTACAAGTCTCTTAAGCTACTTTTTATTTGCATAGAAAAATATTTATCATAGGAGTCAACTATCATATGAGAGAAATTGCATTTGTTGTAATTGAAAAAGATAGCTAAAAAGTTTCTGTGGGTTATTGCAACAATACAAGAATACAAGATGCTTCCATTTATTAAAAAATGTAAAACAAACTGTGAAAGCTAAAGCAGGCTACAAAACAGAAGGTCCCCTTGTTATCTTTCTCTTGACTACTATGTTACAAGATCATGTGCCACAGCTGAGTACTATAAAGTGTAATTCTGCATTTGCTAATATAATTCTTAAAACATTTTCCCCCAAAAGCACTGTGCAAAATATATATATTTGTAAATGCTTCCTCCTATATGGGTCACAACCTTGTTATCACATAGTCACCCTGATCGATTGTTTCATGTTTCTCATCACAGTCAACTTTAATGTCCAGCTTCTTGTCCAGCTGATCCTGTGGCGTTGCTGGTTCTGAGTTTTGTAACTCCATTTTCTCAGTTTCTGAAGCACAAATATTTCCCTCATCCTGTGAATCTGAAGAGTCACTATTATTTTGTGACTCAGATAACATGCCCTTTCCATCAGGACTTTGGATGCTTAATTCACAGTTCATGGTCAGTTCTTCTTCCAGTTCAGCAGTTTTCTCACATTGTTCTTCTGCCTGTTGACGGGAAACCTCTTCAGAAACAGTATATATTTTATTTGTACTCTGCTCCACAGAGTTTGTTTTTGATCGTCTGTGAAATAACCCAAAATTTTTTATGTCTGTTACAAAATTCACCCGCTTTTGTTTCTCCTTAGTGGACTCTGACACCATCATTGCTGAGCCGTTGCTCACATTATGTGCTTCAGAGGCAATAGTGGCTGATCTTGGGTGAATCATGGTTGTTATGTCAAAAAGGCTGAAGGTCTTTTTCTTTCCTTTCTTGTTTCCCTCATTCTCACTCTTTTCTTCAGTTTCTGACAAGGAGGCAGTGTCTTTGTTCATCTTTGGATTCTGCAAATTAGATAGCTTGCTTCCTTTTAACAAACCCAGGACTTCAAAACGAAAGCTGGAAATATCTTGTTTTAACTCCTAAAAATTAGGAAGAGAAAACATTTGAATATGAAATCTAATTTGACTTTTCTTCTTGTAACTAAAAAAAAAAAAAAAGATGAAAAAAGGGTTATGCTAGGCATCAGTAATAAACTTCAACATATGGATGGTGCCTGACATCTTCAAGGTACTTTGCAAACTCTGTCTAATGGATCCTCACTACTTTCAGGTGAGGCAGAAAAGTGATCAGCAATTTTATCATGGTGAAACTTGAGAGGAAATGTGGGTTGCCCTGGACTACTCACAGAAATCACCAACAGTGGTAGAGGAAGGAGTCTGGATAACTTGAAGACTTACAGCCATCTACTAAATAGTGTTATCCCATTATAAGTACAGCATTTTGACCAGCTGTTAACACCTTCCTACACACAAACACACACTCGCATGCATGCACACACATGCACGCTTCCCTGTGAGTAGCACACAGGAACTGCACGTAGAACTTATTTCATTTACCCTAGATGTTTGGTAGCTGGACATCTAAGAGCTAATTATCCCTTTATACATTTATGTCAATGGAACCTGTCTCAGGAATGCCTGTCTCAGGAAAAGACACATCACTTTCAGGAGATGCCTGTTTCTCTTCATTGTCTGTAAAGGGATAATGGAGCAACTAGCTAAAACTTTGACTTTGTCTTCTGTGTGCCTAAGTTGTGGCAGGTGAATATTATTTTGGATGATATTTGGTGTTTGGGGAAACAATAGTAAGAAAACTCTTTGATGCTCAAAATATACAGTGACGATGTAAAAGTTGTGGTTCGTATGACCCTGATAATTTCATCTGTGTAGACAGATTTTAATATTTGACTGCTTGATTAAGGTTTCCATCTATTAAGCCACAGAAAAAGTGTTCTATATACAAATGCACAGCAGCACTCTATAGCAGATAATGAGTGTTTCCTAAGGTGCTGAAACTATTTGCATCTTGCTTTAGCAACTATATTGTTACACATACTTAGCCCACTTTGGCATCCCTTTACATGGGCACAATTTGATCTAGCTGATAAAACTGATTTTCTCTCCAGCTAAAAGAAGAAGGAGACTTGCTGGAGTCCATGTACAATAATATCTGTGTGTGGTCCATCAAGACACATACACTGTTCTAAAAAGGAAGTTTAATGCTACCTATACATCTGGGTAGTGTGAGAAATGTACTTCACGGTCATCTAATATCCTCTTAAAATGCCAATTAACATGTAAATAAATATGTACCTTAAAATTTTCTTCTGTCAGTCCCTCCTCAGTTTTGGCATCTCTTATCATTGCTGCAACATATCGCTTAACCAGATTTCTCATAACTTCCTAAAAATATAAAATACTGTGTTAGTTTTCTTCATAATATTACTAACCCTACATTCATTGATTTCTGCTTGACTTCTTTGCTTTTTTAAAACATGACAAAAACGTACAAACCTTTGATCTCGTTAAAAGCTTGGCATGCTTTTTGATCGAAAGTGGTGATATTCATTATCCTAAGAATGGCTGTATTGGGTTAGACTAAAGGTATATCTCAAGCCAGTATCTTGCCCTCTGACAGTGATCAATTGCTGATGCCTCATGACAAGTATAAGCCTAGTGCGGCTGTATGATGTTATTTCCAGCTATATTCTCCCAAGCCTCCTGTGATCTGAGATTCAGGGACTTCCTGAATCAAAAATGACAGCTCTAGGTTTAATGATCTGCGACAGGTTTGCCCTGTCTATTTTGGACTTGTGTAAACTCTCAGCATCCAGAAGTCCTCTGCCAACGAATTCCATGGTACAGATGGCAGACTCCTTTGGGGCTTTTGCTTGTTTTTAACCTGTTCTCTGATTGTTTCCTTTGATGCCTCCTGCTTCTAAGAATCATCTAATTATTTAAGTTGAAGGCATGTCTGATATAGTTGACCCCCCCAACCCAAGCAGGGCTGTCTCTGAAGTTGTGTCAGGTTGCTCAGGGCCATGTCCAGTCAAGTGCTGAATATCTGCAAGGGTGGAGATGCCACAGGCTCTCCAAGCAACTTTTTCCAGTGCTTAACCACCCTCACTGTGATGACAATTTTCCTTGCATCTAGTCAGAATTTCCCATGCTGCAACTTTTGTCCATTGCCTCTTGTTCTTTTGCTGTGCACCTCCAAGAAAAATCTGGCTCCATTTTCTCTGTAGCCGCCCACTATGTAACTGAAGACAGTAATTAGATCCCTGCTTAACCTACTCCAGGCTGAACAAACACAGATCTCAACTTCTCCTTTTATGTCAGACCTCTAACCATCTTGGTGGCCCTCCACTGGACTTGTTCCAATTTGTCAACATCTTTCTTGTAGTGGGGGGCCCAAAACAGGACAACGTGCTTCAGATACAGTCTAACAGTTGCTGGACGGAGAAGAATAATCACTTCCCTCAAACTACTGCCTACATTCTTAGCAGCCCAGTACATGGTTGGTATTTGGTTTGAAAAGAGATGCTAAACAGCTGCTCTGTGTTCACCTTCTCCATGATTTTATAGGTCCCTATTATACTCTCCACAGCTGTCTCTTTTTCATGTTGGAAAGTCTCAGTTTACATAGTCATTTCTCATATGGAAATTATTTATTGCCAAACTTTCAAGCATATGACCGACATCTTGGTTAGCTTGCACCCTTTTTAACACAACAGTAGTAGAACATAAATTTGAAAATAATCCCTAAACTAAATAATCTCCAAAAAAAACCCCAAGAGGCTGAAGCAAGAAGGAATCAGAGAAAGAACAGATCTGGGCAGAGGGATTATTAAGGGGCAGTATCTCTGGGAGACCAGAGCTGGAGAGGAAGAGATCAAGGTCAGGCTCTGATGGAGTGTGCCAGTTAGCTGAACATATGGTGCTGCTGAATCTCAGGCAGGGGGGTAGGACTATCTGTTTTTGTAGAGGTAATCTGTTTTACAGCAGGAAAAATACTGTTGAGTGTATTATTACTCTAAATAGACAACCCTACCTCCCAAATGCTGTTGTTTCATCACCAAATTTTGCGCTCTTTTGCTGGAGATGAAATAAGGTTTTTTTTGTTTGTTTCTTTCTGGTGAAATTCCTTCTTCCTCCCCCTCTGCTGTGCCCCCCCCCCCAATCCCAAAGGTCTTCTTGGAGGCATAGAAAAATAATTGCCCAAAATATAAACACAGGCTTTTACCTGGTACTGATGATGTCTTCTCAGATTGTCAGCTGCACGCCTCTGAAAAAAAAAAGGAAAACAACAAAAAGCATGAATCTCTCTCTGGTTACAGTGGTAGTAAAATACATAAAGCATGGTAAAACAACAGGTCTGTGTGGTCTGTGGTATCCAGCAAGCTGAGAAAGATGGTTCAAAGTCTGTTGAAAAGTAGTAGTGTTGGAGCAAAGCCTGTCATTAGCTATACAGAGGGGAGACTGTTGTCTTTGGAAAGGCAAAGTGGATTTTCTACATTTTCATCAATGTGCTGCTGTTCCAGCATTGACATGGGCTGGTGGGGAGGGCAGGTCTGTGCTTGCAGAGCCCAAAATCACTGATCTGAGATAAAGGGGAACAATGTGATCATGTCACTCATTTGCACAGATTAAAGGATATTTTACTGAACTGAGACGAGCTCAACATAAAAATGGTGTGTGCAAAACACTGGGAATGTTTCCTAATATCTCATTTAAGATAGAGCTATTCAATGCCTGCAGTGTAAAACTATCTTAAAGAGAAAATTTACTGCTTAGTTCCCTGCTAAAAAACAATTGCTCACACAGAGGGGTATGGAAGAGAGAACCTTAGCTGTGTAATGCAGAGTTTAGTGTAATTAAGGAGGCAGAGATAAGAGAGATAGTAACTCTGATGAAGAACAGCAAAAAGAAGTTTGGCAAGATGAAAACACAGTACAGTCTATGACAAAGTGTCACAAGAGATTATACTGTCATATCTAAGGGGTCTCCAAAAGAAGATGGGGAAAAAAAGCTGTGAAATAATCCAAGAACTACTGCTGTCCTCAATAACACATTGAGCCACATCTCTCTTTATTCTCTACCTCAGTTATCCCTGATTGGTGAAAGAGAGACTTACTATTTTTATTTGGCTTCTTATATCTGCTACTGGCAAGACAAGCATATGTCTGACTATTGGTTGCACTTCCACAAAGCAGAACACTTTAAGGCACCTTAAAACAGAATAAATTAAATCTGAGGGACTCAATAAAATTGACCTCAGTTACATAATGAGGCATGCTCAGTAASGTATTTTGTTCTTTTAGCTCTATTCTTCTGCTTGAAACTCATTGGCAATTTACTTATGATTAACAATTTTCCTATACTTGAAATTGCTTTCCGCTTTATGGTTGATTTCATGTTTGTAATTAATTTCAGGAATGAGACAGCTGTATGGTTGGGCTTGGAAAAAGTGAACAGAAAGAAAAACACCAATATTTCCTAATTTCTCTGAACAGACACTGTGCAGAATGGCTTCATCTGACTAACCATCTGATTTTCAGTGGTTTTTCGGGTCATGTTTCTGCATCTTATGTCACCCACCCAAAGAGACGATAGAAATTCATCGTGTTTAATAGGAGGAGGGAAGGGAGTGCCTGTCCACCCCCACGTGTCCACAGAGGGCAAGTTAGTGCTGGAAAGACCGAAGCCCTCCCTCCACCGGTCGTTAACCAGTTTAATTTTCTGATGTTTCAGAGCTGGCCACACGATGGAGGTGTTTCATTCCTGCTGAGAGAACACCAGGAGAGTCTGAGGAATACTAGCGCACACAATAACAGATCTGACTCATAGGTAAAGGGAAAAACACTCTAAAATGTAATTGAAACACACTTCAGTTCACGTAGAGCTAATAATTCCAATAAATAAAACAAATGCTGGCTCTTATCTTGCAGAATACTTTCTGCATTAGCTGTCTACTCTGGTTTACTTTACAGTGAAATGCAAAATAAATGAATAGGTTTAAATTCTGTGCCCATAAGAAGCCAAATCTGATTTACCACTTTTTAAAACCAATTGTGGAACTCCCAGAAAAAGAAGCTGTGTCTTTTAGGGTTAAATGTCAACAACTGGGATTTTGGATGACTATGCAAACCAATTTATCTGTGTAGTAGAGTGTCCAGAATAGTTGCACTGCACTTACATTTGCTTTCTACTCAGAACACTGAGAAGATGAAAAAGAATTACATTTAATGGTGTATGTGCATACACAGACACATACACACTGCACAGGCAAATATGCATGAACATAACCCATCAAACTTGCTCCTGTCATTTCTCTATCTCCTATTTAAATGTTCAGATTCAATCTCCAGTTCATAATCTCCTTTGGCTTCCTTCTCAAAGCAGAATGAAACCTTGCTAAAGCATATATGAAAATTAAGCTACTTACTGTAAAGAAAATGGAATTAATACTCATATCATCCTTATTTAGTTCTCAATTACACTGTTTTTCTCTACCTGCTCATAGTCTGACTTGTGGATGCTCCCAATTTGTTTCCAGTAACCACTGGGCTATGTGCATGAAGAAGTGTTGAAAACCGTGGCTGATAAAGGAATAAAATTTAAATCTGCACATAAAATAGTAATGGAAGGAAGACAGAGTCTCATGGTGACAATATTCTATGAGATCATGAAATTGAAGGGAGGTACTTATCTTTTATCACTTATCAAAAGGGGGCACTAATCTTATTTGGGAAGCTTTAACAATATTTTTACTAGTAGTGATAGTTGTTTTAGTCTTTCTGTGTATGTCATTGCTAGCAATTTGTACTGTTTGGAAAAAAAAAATCTCTTTAGCTTTCAAAAATTAGCAGTGTTAAATTCCTTTTCTTGCTGTGTTTTATCAAAAATATATCTTTTATAAATCAGGCGCTCAAATTTAATATCTGTCTTTGACTTCAAAGAACTTTGTGATAAAGGTCCAGAAAATGTAAAGATTGTCTGAAGCCGTGGGATACGTTCCTCAATTTGAATGGAAGCAACCCAGAAAAAAGGTAAGAACTCATCTGTGTTATCAGCAAGGTCTTCCCATGGTCAGTCCTTGGCTACACAGTAAACAGGCTCCACATTATTGCTTTCCGTTACAGGTGGAAGGGGTTATTTTTTCCCTTAATTTTCAATAATGCATACACATCACAGAGAAAATGTAAAATAATTGTATTGACTTAGGAGTCACACCATTTTCCACTATGACAAATCATAATCATTATCATGTAGGGTGTCTGGGAAAATGGCATAAAAAAACTGGATAGCTGTAAAAGAGGTAATTGTTTGTTTAAACATCAGCTGCACAAGAAAATGCTCAAGACGTGCCCAGCAAATCTTTTCCATTGTCTCTTCTGAAATACTTAAAATTATGGGTAAAAACCCCCCACTTTTTGGTAACTGATCAGGCACAAAATGGAATTAATTTGAGGAAAATAGTACAATTTATTCCATTTGGGATTTGGGATTCTTTTCTTGTATCTCTTCTTTTTGGAAACAGGAATGGATTTCAGATGGCCAAGGGGAGTAGCCTTGAGACATCCAAAGACATTGGGTAGTGAAGAAAACTTCAGCCAATAGAATTGCATTACTAATCTGACTTTTGCAAAGGTGAGCTGACAAAGTTAACAGAGCTACTATATATAGCTTAAAGAGCAGCACAGGCTGTTATTTCAGAGTTTTAAGTGTAGGAGATACTTTGTGATAATAGCTAAAGAGAATGCTGCATACCTGGGATATGTCAAAATGACAGAAAATAAAAAGGTGCTGAAATCTGAAAGGTAAAAGATCTCTCTTTGATTAATAACAGCTGAAGTGCTAGTAAATTACATGTGAACATCCTGGCCTTCCTGTGCTGTCAGCAACCTGTGGCTAGAGGAGCTCCAATCAGCATGTAGAGAAAGGTCGCATCAGTTGAGAAAGGCACCCTTGATTTCACCACCCCACTGCTTTGCCTGTCCTGACACACCAAACGATGCCAGAAATGGAGAAATGACATTCAAGGAGAATTTAATTAGTCAGCTCTCTTCAGAGGCACCTCACTTCCCTGCAGACACTGTTCTTTCCTCTGACAGCATTGTAGATGGTCCTCCCAAGCAATCCTGCTATAGTTATCTCTACTGGCATTTTTCTTCTTTGTATGAGCCACATAAATCCTTTCACTGGCATGTCTGCTGTAAATGATCCTGGCCCTGAATCTTTTCTTTACCAGTTCTACATGCAAATAATGCCCTTTCAAGTTTTTTCAAGTTTTTTTTTGGTTGCTGTTGTTTTCTTTTTTCTTTTTCTTTTTTTACAATGGCTTGTTGGGTAGCATATTTATACACTCTTGATTCATTTCTAGCTCATGATATCTGGCTTTTTGGTGCTAAATTTTTTTACCCAGACATCATGCCCAATCCTTGAAAAATGCTGGCTATAACAAGTGAGATGTATTCTATTGTCTGTTTTCTATCCTTTAGCACTGACTCAACCTGTGGAAATCCACTACTGCTTTTTCTACTGGAAAACACCATAGTACATCACTGCCGATTAGAGTTTCCTCTCTAAACATGTAGATGTTTCAGAACAAAATGTTTTGAAATCTGAGTTGTACCACACAGGCAACATGGTATCCATACATCCATTTAGCCAATGTGAGAAAGTGAGGCTGAAATGGAATCTAAAGCTTTTATTCCCAACATGGGTCATAGGGAATGTATCGGAGTTCATACTGCAGGACTCATTGAAGAGAAGTAGGTTTAACCAAAACTCATCTTGCAGCTCTGAGGCCAGAGTTATTGTTGGTGAGATTCCAGTGACCTGGAGTCAGAGGGCTGTCAACTAAGATCTTTTGAATAAAAGGCAGAGAAAAGTCTTCATTTCCCTTCAGCTGCAAGAGCATAAAGGTTCTAAATCTAATTTTTGACACAGTTTGTACAGATAATTGACAAAGTTCCAGGAACCTGAGACTGAGCTGTGGGTGATGGAAATAACTTTTTCAAATCCAGAGAGCAGGACGTTCCCCTGGGACAAACTGCGAGATCACTACGGTGTGCCCATTGTTTCTCCAATGACTTAAGCTCTTTGTTGGGGAAAATCCAGTTAGCAGCATCTGGTTTATATCTATCCAAACCATTCATAGACATGACTGCTGGAATGAGTAATGGCTCTCAAGTGGCAGGTATGGACATATTTTTCATATGTGGAAATCAGGGTGCATAGAGCATACCCACATCCTACCCCATTTTGGAGCCTGGGTATAACTGGACCTAGAAACCGCAAGATGTTTCTAATTCAGGAAGCCCTAATGGGGTTTCTGTTATAGATGAGGAGCTAGCTGAAGAATTTACTAGTTTTATGAGATGCCCAGATGTACAGACTAAATCTGGCTGGTCAGCCACAGCCACTCACTTTCAAGGTAGCTCGAATTCTTGTTGCCATGACGGCTCAGCTGGTGAGCAGACTTCTTCAGAATAATTTCAGCTATACTTAGAGCTAAATAGTTATTCTATAATGAAAGTGAGGGAGGAATATGGTTGTATTGTCTCACGGAACTTTGGGATTGCCATTTTTTTTCTCATCGATCAAAATCTTTTGAAGTTTACTGTACACAAATTTAAAAATATCCTATATCTCTACTTCCCCCATGTCCTCTGCTCTCAAATAGCTCACTCATTAGCAGCCCTCATTCATTGAGCCAGCTTCTTTCTTTATAGGGAATCCAGGTTCAGCTCCTTCACTTCTGTTCTCCCAAGAGAGCACCTTTCCCCCCAGGGTCTTAGCTATTTTGAGATGGGAAATCTCTCCTATCAGAGCTGTTATGCTTGGTATAAATAATTAAATATTCACTGGAAATGGAAGTAAACCTGGGTCTCCCATAGCCCAAGCTATTTGCTATTCTTAGCATGTTCTCCTTTTCTCTCTCATCACAAATTCCATCCTGAAGCTGAAAAATCTTTTCCAACAAAAGCTTCTTCGAAAGTGTTATACATGTATGAAAAGTTTTGGTTTTGAGGAATTTGTATTTTTTTGATTAAAAAAAGAAAATGCTATGTGGAAAAATTCCCAACCAGCTCTATGTATAGACTCACTGACCCTTTGTTGCAGTAGTTTTCTAAAACCCAAGCTACTAATTCCTAGAAGCTGGTATTTATATGCCTCAGAAGGAGGTAGCCTCAGGAAAAAGTGTCTGACCTTTCTGAACCCCTTGCCTTGTCAAATAATTCAGTACAGAGGACCCTTTGTCCCTTTTTCCTTCTGCAGAGCTAGGAGTGAGTTGACTCCCAGAACTGCGGTTTGAGAGGGAAACAAAGGAAAAAATCCCTTATCCTGGATAAAAAGTCTGAAAGAGAACATTGTCCTGAAGGTTTTGTTGGGATGTGTAAGGGTATTTTTGATCTGTCCCAGTCAAATGGGTATTGTGTTAACCCACTCTAGATCCTCAGCTGCTATAAAGTGGCATCACTCCATTAATTTTAATACCATTTTATCAGTTTACACTCACTAATCATCCCTACCAAATGCTTAACAAATGCCTAGAAGCATTGCCCATTCTCCCACACATGTAAGTACATCACTCTCCTGATTTGTTTCTCCTTTTAACAAAATCTCACTATTTTTCCTCTAGTTGCTCTCTGCACTTGCTTTTTTCCCTTGCTGGGTTACACTGTGATATTTTATTCTTGAAGCTTTTCATCACTTATTCTTGGTTCAGGTCTTTTATTTTTATTTCTGTCTGAATTAATATTTTTCTGTCTTGATTGTTTTTTTAATATTAGTTTTTGTATTTTTCACAGTTTTTCTTTCCTGCATTCCATTGCTAGTTTTTTTTCAGTGCTCATGCTTTTAAGACTCATTTTCAGGCTTTCTTTCCTATCTGCAAGTATGACAGCTAAGTCAAGCATATTTTCCTTTCTCAAGTGTAGATATTGCCCAACAAGATCAGGATACTGGCGTAAGCCTGGTTAGGAACTTTCCATAAGGAGGACAAAATTCATTCATCAGCTTATGAAATGTGAATTAGTTGTATATGTCACAATTCCTCTTTTGTCCGTACACCTCTGTGAACTTGTTCCTCGAGATATATCTCGTGATTAAACTCAATGACAGGATATGACAGGAGAAAAAGTAGGGAGAGTATTTCAGTTCACTTCTCAAGATACTGGGAAGGGAATACAGAGAAGAAAGAAAGATCTGTAGAGTAATGGTCCGGCAAAGAATCGTATCTTATCCTCTGGCTTCTTTGAAATGAGTTGCTACCAGGTTAAACTGCATAAGAACTAAACAGCATAAGGACCTTTCTCCTTCCTTTTGCCCACACATGAGACTCTCATACTCTCACTTAATGCTTTTCTATTTGAGCTCTTAACAGACTTTAAAACATTTATTCTTACTAAATACCTATGGTGTAGGGGAAGTGCTATTATCAACATTTTATCCATGATGAGTTTCTTTATGCTGGACTTGCCTAATGCAGGCTAGTGAGTGGGGAGTGCACTTTATGGGCAATGTAGAAAATGCTCCTAGAGATTTATTTGTCCGTGGGTGAGGTTGTTGCCTGAGTATTTCCACTGGCAGTATAGAAAAACTGTGCTGATAACAGGTATCTCAACTGGATAAAGCTAGGAGGGACAAGTCCAGATCTACTTTACCTGCTCCAGCTAACAAAGAAAGTCTGTGGCTGAGATATTACACAGACATCTGCTGAATCCAAAATGAAGGACTAATCTTGCTCCTCTTATGTGCCTTTCTCTACCCCTTTCCTTCCCTAGAAATTTCCGCTGCTAAGCAGTACATTTAGAATAGGGCACTAATGTGATTCTGAGACAAACAGCTGAAGAGGAAAACTCTACCTCTAAATTCAAGTAAGTAAATCTAGGGAAGTGCTGTTAACTTTCAAAATGTTCTTTCTTTAATGGGAATAGCTTTTGGTAAAAATGTTTTTATGGCAAACCCATTTCATTATATATAGAGAGAGAAAGAGAGAGAGAGAAACCCCTGGCAAATTCTTTATATAAAGTTCTGTGGGTCTGAAATATTTCAATGATACTTGAAGTATAATACTTGACCTGGAGATCATCAAGGACCTCTGGGATTGGTAGACAAGTATAAATATTTGATCTCTGATATTTGTATTGCTTTTAATCTTTCTGGCAGAATCTGCAGATGGGCCACAATCATGTTTTCCTATTGCCATAGCACTGAAATCTGATGATGCTTTTTCATTAGTCAGATACGCTGACATGAATATATATATATAAAATAAAACCTATCTTTCCCTGCCAGAATTATTATGTAACCCATATTCACATTATTTGACAGTTCAGAGGCTTCCCAACTCTGTACAGCTGAGAAAAAAATTATCTATATTGAAAGGAGGACTACAAGCAGAGTAAAACACAGGACTTACCCCTATTGTTCCAAAACTTTCAGGTTTTCTTCTAATTTTTTTCTTGCACAGATGTCTCCATAACCATTTGATCAGATACCAGAGGGACTTTGGGCTTGGTATGACATTGAAAGGAGTAGGCAGAGTCCCTCCTTCTTCAAAGTAGCTCATCCAGAGTTTTGTTCGAGCAAACTTCCACTCAATGTCTGCATGATCCTGCACACAAGACAACAGCTCACATATTGCTGTGATTAGGCAGTGAAACAAACCTTTACAAAGGTCTGATAATCTAAAACTAGAACTAACCTGAAACACTAATGAATTTTCTCATTAAAATACCACCATCTTTTCTGTGACAGAAAAATCTTTAACACAAAGCAAGGTTTAAGTTGCTTTACTCCAGCAAAGGGAGTCTTTGGATATTGTATGTGTACAGTATATACCCACTTTCAAACTCTTTTCCTAGCTAGAGGCTTTTAAATAATTAAAAGTCTCTCAGACAACAAAGGATAATTACAAGCAGAAAAATGCTACATTTCTGATAGAGCTCTTCTGTTATAATACCAGCTTATTATTATTCTACATAGATCAGTCTAATTACTCTGCTGTGCAGCAACTTCAACAAGTCTGTAAGTCTCATGTATTATCTCGGTAATTGCTAGACCCATAAATTCACAGATAGGTTATCCAACAAATCGGGACACTATTTAAAAATGATGAGTTGAGTATATTCATTTTCTCCTACTTCAGAGTTATTTATTTGGAATATATTTTTTTTAATTGAAATTTTCTTTCTTTTGGATTCTATATAATATTGTATAATTTTTAAAGGGTTGAAAACAAAAACTAAAGACCATGGCTAAAAAAGATTGCTAAATCCTAGCAGCTGAACACAAAGTTTAAAGCACTAATGTTAGATTTGGACAACAAACCTAATAGTCAAGAACTTAAACTACAGATCTAGCACTAACTTTTAATATTTAGCTAGATATACAGTAATCAGTAATTTAGAAGCTCTAGTAGGAAAACTATTCAACCTGCAATGTGGGTTTTGATGAATACTAGTCTGTCATGATTTAGTGTACCGGACTTTGCCAGCTACATTGTATATACATGTGTAGTTAAATTTCTTTTGTGGAAAATTTCATAATTTATTTGCAGATTAGAAAAAAAGCACATTTTAAAATCTTAGGAATGTGAGTCTTTCTTTTATTTCCTTGTTTTCTGCATGATCATATTTGAGTTATCATATGAAGAATCAGTGTTTAAACTTGTTAATCTCATTAATAGATAGTTGAGAAATAAAAGTAAGGCGATAGCTCTGATAAGGATAAAGATAGTTTTCATTAAACAAGAAAACAAGATGGCTGAATGAGAAGTCATGATCTTTTGTTTGGCTTGTGGATGGGTCATCATCAAATCTGAAATCAGTGCTCTTTTGCAAACCCAGTTAGCAGGAGATTATATGAAATTCATACGGCTAGTATTCACACAGCAGCTTCAGCAATTGTATTCTCCAGCTCAGGAGTTTACCATTTCTAAAAGAAATTGTATTTTAAAAGAAGAGGAGGTGGCAGAGAGAGCAATTTAATACTTTACAGATGATAGCTAATTTGAGTATCTCAACCTGTTATCAATATTTCATCAAATTTTCCTTAAAAATTAAAATATATTAAGGATTAAGGAAAGAAGACTCAGTTACATTAGTCTGAAATAGCAGGGAGTTCCAAAACTGCCCAGTTGGGCATCCAATTTCTATTCACTGTATTTTCATGCAATATAAGAATTCCAACAGAACATTAAACCGATGAATTTAAGGTGTAGTCTGCAAAAGTAATAGCCTTTTAAAGGTTAATCAATATAAAGTATTAAAATTAAAGTAGGGACAGGACCATCTGTGGCAGATTCTGTTTCTCAGACCTGGCCCTGCACTGTGCAGCGTGGGGAATGCTACCATCTGTGTCACTTGCCAACAGCTCCAAGACATGCTTCTGTACCCAGAATATGGCTTCTGCATCAGGGCTACCTCTTCATCATTCAGATTTCTGGGAAAATTCACATCTGGACAAATCCAGCTGTGGTCTGGTTTCTTCGTCTTTCCAGAATAATGCAAAAGAATCAGAACACATCAGAGAATTCGTCCCTATGTTCTGTACCTAAAAGAGATTTACTACCAGAAAAACAAGAAATAGGAACAGGTATATACTGAAAATAATTGAAGGATAAGAAACAACTTACAGCAATAAGCTGGTAAGAATTATTCATCATGGCTATTAGCATGTTGAGTAGAACAACCAGAGAGATTACATTATAGGTACCAAACATGGTGGCCCCAACAAATTCAGTAAATTCATGCCTCGCTTTCACATTGGTCACATACAGATTGATGAGTCCAAATATAGACCAGAATAATGACTGCAGTGTTTCAAATAATCTGAAAAACAAAACCCAAAAGGAATAGCTGTGTAATAAAAGTACATATACTTTCCAGATTGCTCAGTTTTTCCCCATACACACAAAGTCCTTCAATTGATTGAGATGGATGATATTCATCACAATATAAGCAATATATGTGGACATAGTTTTCTAGGGAAACACTGACTAAATATCTCAAATCTGAGCCTCTATATTTACAATGACTGAATCTATATCAAGTGTGTGAATGCACGGATGAGTCTATTGAAGCTTCTAAGGGATAAATACAGTTTTAGATATCTTATTTTGGACACCTATCTTTGGAGCGTTTTGACCCTTTGCCTGGACTTTAGGGGGTAGAACAAGGCCCCTAAAGTAGCTCAGCAGGGGGTTAAAATGTTTTGGGCATCCTTGTAAATATTTGGTATTGACAACTTCTGCAATTTCTACTGTGTGTTGAGAGCCATTGAGATAAAAGGAGTTCTAGAATTACAAGGACATTATTATCATTAGCATATGTTTGGTCTTGTAAAGACTGAAGACATTAAAAAGATAAATATGCCATTCTCAAATGACACCGTGCTTTCACAACTAAATGATATAATATCTCTAGGGAAGTTTGGAACAGCAACTAGGAAGCTAAATAACAATATCCAACTTTAAAATATCCTCTGCTTGACATAATTTCACTTTTGTACAATGTACAGCTGCACTACAGTGTGATAAATACGGGCCCTGGTGAGCCCCTTTGCTCCTGAGAAGTGTTGCGCAAGCTTTTCTATTCGTCTGATCTCACATTGCACATTCACTGGAAGAGGCTTTTGCCATGACCTCTGTCCTGCTCCTTCATATTGGAGACCAGCAGCAGGCAGGTTATCCTGGAGAGCGTGTGTGGGCCAGTGTCATCGTCCCCAAGCCACAGGGGACAGCAGCAGGGGAGGCTCCTGGACTGCTGGGACTTGTACCTCCCTGTGCAGTCCGGCACACGGAGAACCCACCACGCAGAAACAGCCAAAACGTAACCCTTTGGTCCTTTTCCCACTATGTGATATAATCTGCAAAAAGTAACTACCATGCAACACAGTAAAGTGTCCTCACTACCTTTCATTTCCCAGGTGAATAATATTGCTTCCCTCCATGATCAGCTCTGAAAGATTCCTGCCTTGTGCTGCTCTGTTCAGATCACATAGCTGTATCCGCTCAAAAGTTAGATTTTAGACCTGCGTAAGATGTTGTTAATAAGCAAAATGATAAATATGCTGTGTCTGAGTAAAGTTAGTTGACTAAGATGATATGAAAGGTGTTTTTACAGAATTGTTTGCTTTGAGGAGGATGCCATGGATAACAAGTATATTTTGAAAACAGCCTAGATAGGGTTCATAGAATGTAACAGAGAACAGGTATTTATTTTAAGACATCAATTCAGATTGGAAGTTGAAAGATCAGTTAGAAAATTAGCATTCATTTGATAGTGTTTTGGTACTAAAATACATTGTAGAACAGACTCAATGAAGTAATTTTTTTTTTTTTTTTGGAGTGAAAGAAAAAATAAACTTTAAAACAGAAATAAGAATACAGCATTTGAGTATTTGGAAGAGAGTCAGGATCAACAGAAACCTGGACTCATTTGTTTTTCCTGCCTCAGTTTGTCAGGTGTGCAAGGAATCTTCATATTTTAGAACACCAGCCTTATTTAATGTCCACAAGTAGACATAGAAGAAATACAGAGCAACAGCTGCCTGGACATGGGAAATTTAAGTTGGTGACTTTTTTTTTTAATTCTAAGTATGTATTCTCTTATCTCGCATTGTCTCCCCCTCCTCTCCATTTTATTTTTTATCTTTTGAAATATGTTCAATTGTACAGACTTCACTGTGGTGTAGGGTGAACATTACCAAAGACTGATGTATTATTAATATATATTTTTTGTATTATGGTAATTCTTGGGAGTGCCTGTCAGGATGCCACTGTAATACCAATAGAGAACAAAAAGACAACCTCTTTCCTAAAGACAGCATCTAAGTGAGTAAAATATCGGGGGGGGGTGAGGGGGTGAGGGGGGAAGAAATAGATCAGCCACTTACGTTGAAAATGCATTATTCTGCTTATCACATCGTATTCCTTTGCAGCTGTCAGGTTCATTTGTCTCATAGTAGAAGTACAGCTGATTCAACCCATTTGCAAAAGCTAGCAGCACAAGGCAGTATATGAAGAGAAACTTCAAAATGTCCAGCAACATTCTTCCTAGAGATATTTGCAGAGGTCCCAGGTGAGAATTTGCAGTGAATAATGAGATCAAGCGTAGGGAGCTAAAGATGTTTGCGATTGCAAACAGTGCCTCAGCCACCAGTGTTGGATGCCACATGTCCCAGCTCTCTCGTGGAACTAACCCACTATACTGAAAACAAACAGAAGGGAGAAAATTACTCCTCTATTTTTATGCACAAACAAGTGTGTCAGTTTCCCTATGAGCCATTCAATTTGTTTGCACAATAAAAATAAACCTCTTTGGGGAAGTAAAATGTCTTTAGGAGAGTTGTTTTTTTATGTTAGGAAAACCAAAAATGGCTGGTATCTTTGTACTTATCCTTCCTTTTTGTCCGCAGGATGGCCTATGCTTTCTCATTTTTTGCCTGTGTTTTGCATTTGGTTATGATTTTTAGTATAATAAAAGCATGTCTGACCATTCTGACAGCTAATAAAAGCAATCAGTTTTGAACATCTGGATTTTTAGAATTACAGAAATTTTCATCTGCAAAATCAGCTAAATTACTTCTGAGAAGAACAGTGCAGATAAGTCAATGATGGATAGAAACCTGCAAAAACTTTGGCAAGCTGAAAGAAAACATTTTATTAAGGAACAGATATATATTTCTTAATTGCTAACACTGGACCAATGATGAAAAAGCTGTTTATTAATGAACCGTGGCAAAATGCTTATTTATCTCATTATCAGACAGTCTGATCCTTGGAACTGTGATTCTTTACTGCTCCAGCTCTACTAATAAATTTCTTGAAGATGAAAGATGTTACTTTGAACTAAGGCTTAACTATTGTTGCAGGCTTATTATTATTTATTGGGTCTCATTAATCTGTTTTACAGAACATATCAGAGGACAGAGGTATGCTATCAATCTGTGCTATGAAGCACTCTAAAACCATGCGATAATATAATATGAAGCACAGTTTAAAGAGTGCATCTTTACTGACTCTGGGCCACCCAGATGCAGCCTTCAGAGCCATCAACTCTGTGCCCTTAGTAGTAGTAAGCAGAGGGACCCTTCCCTGTCACTGAGGCCAGATGAAACAGCATAGCCAGCCGTCACAGTATTTCCATGCCACGCTTACCCTCCAAAGAAGGGTGACTGCTTTCAAATTGCTGACTAGGACTGGGGATGGTCTGGGATAGCGGCAGGTGGCACCAGACCGCACCATGCCTGGGTTGCTCTAACTGTCTGGTGACATAGGTGAGAGAATTCCAGTGCCCTGGATCAATCCCTGGCACAGCTTTATTTACTCATACCCAAGCAGCCACATCTGACAATTTTGTGGATTTTAGGGTGAGAACTGGAAAACTGGAAAATAATAGCCCACTATAGAGTTAAGAATCACTGCCTTGTGTTTCAGGCACCAGAGGCATTCATTCTCTGTAGAGCAGGGAATTAAACCTGGTCCTGCTGGAGTCATAGGTCAATACTTTGCCTATTAGAGTATCCTTTCTTCTACTGACCGTGTTGTAAAACCACGTCTTATTGCATTTGACATTGTAGCTCCAAGAGAGATGCTATTCTGCCTCATCTGCTATTACCCTTCAGCTCTGTTCTGATTAATTCAAGACTGGTGATGAGGTAAGAGCCAGGAGAAAACAGAACTGAGTTTCCAGAGCCAGTTAAGAGATAAAAGCAAGAAGAAAATGAAGAAGGAAAAATTTATAAGATCTATTGAGAAAAGAGAGGGGCAAACTCCTCAGCATCTTTTCTATGTCTTTCTTTGAATAATACTATACAGTATACTACTGTGAATCCTGATAGCACTTTACAACCCTGGTATATAAAAACTTGCACCTATTAAGTAACTGGACACAACTGCCAGTGCAAAGAAAGATTAGGTACTGCACAGTACAATATATGCTCAGATTAGACAAAAGAACACCCAGTAAGGGTGAATAAGGAAAAACACACTGATGAAACAAGATTTTAAGAAGACATTTGAAAATAGGAGGAGATGGAGTTCTTGGTAGAGAATCAAAAAGCTTCAAAATGCAGGCATGTTTTAGGTGAAGGTGTGTAGTAGCAGATTCCAAGGAAATTAAATGAGCAGGAAAAAAGAGTAGAAACTAAGAAAAAAAAATCTAAGTAAATACTTTCATGAGGAAAGCATGAAACTACAATGAACAAGGATAGCTATGATGCAGTAAGGGAGCAAGGAAAAGATTCTGCTGGTCAGGTGTAGACAGCTGCATCTGAGCACTCTGTCAATTCCTTTTATAGTCAGCAAAGAGAAATGGGCATTTCTAGAGTAACAGGAAAGCAAATATCTAAAATAAGTCATATGAGATGCTCCTTAATATTATCTTCCTTGATTATATGATGAATTGGTGTAGAGGAGAGGCTATTCAGATATCTAGAAAGTAGTTTGACAAGATGAATCCTATCTAACTTTTTCTAAAAAAAAGAAAAAAATGACAAGGTTAAGGAGGCCAACAAAGGGGAGAAGAAAAGACTATATCTTTGATATTCTGGACTGAAATGCAAGTGAATATGGATTGGACAGCAAGCTAATTGTGATGAGATGATTGGTACAGGGACAATACTCCAGAGGTTAAAAAAAGGACATATTATTTTGAGATCAAAAAATAATGAATGAGATGGTGAAATCTAGAAATGATAAAAAAAAAAGAATGAAACTGTTACTTTATGAGAAATGCGAATATTAGAGAAAAAAGAGAAATAAGACCTGTGGATTGATTCCCCCTACCTTTTCATCATTCCATGCTAGAACAGGGTCTCATACTCTCTCGGGTTCTTAAAGAATTCTTAATACATTATAAAGACACTCTAGTTATTGCAAAAGGCATGAATTTACTTCAGCTAAACTTAAGATGAGAAATCGGCATTCTTTATTAATATTAGAAGAAGAGCTTTTACAAAACCAATCTTTCTTGTCAGTCTTTTATAATTTTAAAACTCACATCTTTGCCTGGTTGTACAGGATGGCCAACAGTTGTTATAACTAAGTGCAAAAGAATTAACCTGCAAAACATACTTTTTTCCTTTTTTTTTGTCTAATTTAATATTTTCATTTAGTACAAAGTGTAGTTTTATGTCCCGTAATACTTTTGATGTTACCATGTATTCATTGAGGTTACATTATCTTCCATTGCTAAAATTCAGCTTGTTTCAATTTAAAGTCCTTGCATTTTAAAGGTCATAGGGGTCTTCAAATATTCTCATCAAAATCTTCAGTGTCAACACTGAAGGCAACACAGTGCCTTACCTCAAAAAGCTCCAATTTTAACATGCTTTCAAAACATCTTAACAGTCAACACAACCCACTCTGACTAATTAAAACACCCCCAGTTATTATTGCCTTATTACTCAAACAAAAAAAGATCAAATGCCTTCTTCTCTGTCAAAGGAAAATCAGAGGCATATTTCTGTTATTTCAGCTTAACTGATTCTGCCTTTCTTGGACCTAAGTCCTTTCTATATGGAGATACAGTGCAAAAAGTCTCATAATCATAAGCAGAGAGTGAGGGCTATTTTTTAGTTTTGAAGAGATATGATTTGAGAGACTGGATATAGTAGGATGAAAAGCAGTAAGAAGGGTGAAGATTTGCAAAGCAGATTCAGAAATGATCTGGGAAATGTTCTAGTGGAAAGAAGACAGAAAGTAAAATACCTATCGTCAACTGGCTGGTTGAAGAAAAATGAACGTGGCACATAATGGAAAATTAAGAAGAGCAAAAAATGAATTGAGCGGCATTCAAGCAGTAGAGTTTCAAAGTAAATGTGTGATGAATGTGTGATGTCACCCAGGGAATAAAAGATAACAATTCCTGATCCTTATTCAGAGGAATCCAAATACAAATCTAATATCAGAGCCATTTGCGAGAAAAGAGTCGGGTGATCATTGTTGTCTCATTAGGACAAAAGTCATGAATTGTAGATGACCAAGAGAGATGAAATAGAAATGTAAATCAGGGCTCCTGAATGTTTAACAGACTGTCTGACCTTGACCAAATGTGAGCCTCTTGTTTCTGATAAAGAAAAAAGGTTAAATAATTTTATCCACTTCAGGAAAATACCTTTAAATCCTTTTCTGAAAGGTTATATGTGAATGTGAACTCTTGCTATTTTAAAACRTATGCCCCAATCTTTTCATTATGCTGCATTTCAGAGCAGCAGTAGGAAAGGCAGGGGGTAGCAAAGACCTTTAAAACAGTAGTTACACTGAGGAATGGAGTCTAGAATTTTTCCTGTGGGGGTTAATCCTCATATGTAAATGAACATTGGATCTGTGAAACTGATAAAACAACAGTAAAAATCATTTTACACTGCAAAGGGATAAGAACATGTCAGCTKCTGCAGAACTGGTGGCAGAAGAGAAATTTCATCTTATTTACTACTAGGCAGAGCAGATCTAACAGTTGTTGTCATTAAGACAATAAATATGGAGCCAGATGATGTATTTTTAGTTACTTTTCAGAGTTCCTGTCTTGAGTAGGAACCTGTTACCATACTACATGATGGAATGAGACAGCATTTCATGTCARTGGCTGAGACTCACATAATCAGTAAAGTGAACTTGCATGCAATCTCTAGCAGAGTTGGAAACAAACASCACTGGGTCCTATGCTCAGGTTTAACAAATAAATAAAGCCAGCAGGGTCTGCATGTAAGTTGACATTGCATCTAACTTGACTCATCAGTACAAAATATATTATCCTTCAAAAACGTAAAAAGAACCATTTATTTTAGAGCACAATTATTTATATTTATAACCCTCCACCAAAACAGATATGCTGCTTAAAATCACTTATCTTGTACTCATATAAAACATGGGACAGGGCACTGTTTATAATCATGTTATTGTTCACAGAGAGAGCATTTTCAGTGGATACACCAGATAATTTAAAAAGACTCTGCATGTTGACATAAAATCAGAGACAAAAAGCATAGCTCTTTGAAATATATGAGATGTACTCATCTTATTGAATACTGGGACTGAAACAGATAACTTTGAGTTATCTTCATAGTTCCCTCATCCTGAAATTACACTCTTTGGTGTAATTTATATTGGCCCACCAGCTGCTGTAAATAATATCTATCTGCTTAACTGCTGTCCATCAGGAGCTTTAAATGAGCGAAAACCAGTTTTTACCCTGGGAACATCTATCACACAGGTGGATTGTATGAGGGGACTCTCATCCTTTTATTCAAGGGAGTTGGTTAAAATGGTTTCTTGAATGATGGTTTTAGCTGCTTCACTGATTCACGGCAGGTAGAATGTATCTAAGAGCTGGGCTTATAAGTGTCATTCAGTAAGTAAAGAAGTAAGTAAAAGCTTGTATTTTAGAAAAACCTGTTATGCAAGGTTTAGCAAATGAAGATAAAAGTTATGTATCAAAAGGTACTGATTGCATTCAGAATACTCTCAGCCTCATCTGGCATACACATGGGGAGCTCTTTTGCAGGCATTTGGAACAGATGYGCTTAGATAATAAGTTATGCTTGCATTACTTTCTTCAATACATCTTTCTTTTATATGCTGTGTTTCAACTGTTTACCAGAATTGAGGCTATTTTGAAGAAGAGCAAAAAGGTATTTGGGTGCACATGCAGTAAAACAGTAAGAGCTGCAAAACCAAAGATAGTGCTTTATGAATCATGTTAATTATGATTGTCATGCAAGCACTTAATTTGGAGAGTAATGGAAGTATGTATATGCCAGATACTGTCACCTTGGAATCTGATTACTGTAAGCAGAAGCTGTCTGGGAGATGAAAGGATTATAATGCCTTCTAATTAATATTATTCTAAAGTGAATAATTACCCATCTCCAATGCTTTGGAAGGATGCATTTTCAACTGTTTTGTTACATGGCTATTTATGACTGTTATGACTATTTATTTTCCAGCCACTCTACAGTAAGGCATCCTTCTGTGTAAAAAAAAAAAAAAAAAAAAAAAAAAAAAAAAGGGGGGGGGGGGCTGTTCATCAGCTTTAAATGCCAGATCTCCACACACTTTTGAGCCTCTTGCTCTTTCAGGCAAGCAGCTCCAATTTTTTCTTGCTGAGAAAGTTTCCAAAGGTATGCGGTCAGAGAGCCGGCATGCAGACCCTTATGGATAGTCACCAAATGGTGGGATAAATTAGAGAGGCCCTTACGTTGCTGTAAGCTTATGCTGCAGCTGGAGCAGCTGTGGTTTGAGAACAGGGAGCTGTAACTAGCTACTTGATGGCTGCCTCCTCTTCTCCTCCTAGCCAAAAGGATCTTGGCAGAGAAGAGTCTCGTTCCATGCATGTGGGGTAGCTGGTGGCAGTGATCTTGAAACAGCTGAAATACAACACTGATAGAAATGGCCAGAAAAAATGGGCTTGTTATTTTTACATGGATGTGATGAGACCTCCATGACGGATGCTAAGAAATGCTTTCATTTCCTTTCAGATGTGCTTTCCTTACATTTGGGACTATTTTTCATTTTTACAAGGGATTTCTGTGATATTATGGATTCATGTTGAATACATACAAATGCAACATGTTCTGTGGCTTTGGAAAGAAGGGTGGTTTTGCTGGAAGAAATTTCAAACATTGGAAATATAAAGCTATTCATAAAAAGTCCATTAAAATGGTGAGATAATGAACATATCCATATCCTGAAGTTATGCATGGTGGGTTAAACTGTCTTAGTGGTAATAACTTCTCACTGAAAAATAGGCAAAGACCAACACAAAACATAATTTTCTGCAGATACCCACACTAAATACTAGCAAGAACATGATAATATGATGATTATTCAGGATCAGATAACAAAAGATTGCCTGTAGCTTACTTTTATCCTGGTTTAGCTTCTCATTGTAGATGCAGTAGATTTAATAACCACATCATGTATCTATATATCTGCACTGTTAAGCCTAAGAAACCATCAAATATAGAAGAAAGTTTAAAGAAGCATAATCTCAGTTAGCTTTAATACTTATCTGAAAAAAAAATTACCTTTGAAAATGCAACAATTTTCAAAGAGATTGTTGCTAAGTATAAGGAGTTCATTACAAAATCCATGAGGTTCCACCAATCATGAATGTAGTCCTGTAGTCCACCATCCCACATCTGTTTAATTTCACCCCAGATAAAACCTGCAAATAGAACATAATTCATTAAGCATGACTATTAACCAAAAAAGGCTATAACTATCCTAGACACTTATCTCACAATGGATTTAGTTTCCTTTGTTAACTATAAAGGGAAGATGGATGAGTGGTCTAAATTGCGCTTAGGTGAAAATTTATTTTCCTGTTAATTCTTCCAAACTAACTTGTCAATCAAGACAAAAAATCTTCTGCATGTACAGGGGCAATTTCTTTTGCTTCCTTYGATCTGTTTTTCTTTCACATCCTAATAAGTATAAAAAGGGTCTGAAAACCATTCACCACTGCCAACTCTGCCCTTGGATTTCTGCTGCAATGTAATTCAAGCTGGAATCTTCATGACTGCAGGAACCAAGCCAACTTATCGGTTTGTTTCAACTGGAACTAACACTGTCAGGAAGAGGATTTCTATTGCTGTTGTCAACGTCGAACTAAAGTCTCCCTTTTTATAGGAAAGAGCAGTGTCTGCAGCAAAATATTTTTAGTTGGTTCTTTCCTTTGGGACCTGAAGGAATGGAAACTGTTTTCAGGTGTGCAGAGCACACATTGCTCTGGACACAAAGTGGTACAGAAATATTCAGCCCCAACTGGAAATACTGCAAGTTGTCTGACATGAGCTCAGTTTAACAGCTCCTGAGACAACTGCGTGGAGACTCTTTAATGCTATAAACATGAAAACCTCTCTGAACAGGACATGTCACATTATTGTATAATATGAAACGTTAAAACACGCAAACAGCAATGGTACATTTAGATGCATTTTGTGTATATATCTATATATCTACAGAGGTTTTTAGTTAACAATACCAATGACACTTTCACATCTTTCACAATTCTTTTTTTCAAAGGAATTTCTTTGTACTCAATAAAGATGCAACATTTATGGCAAAAGAGACCACTCACTTATGGATGCTGAGATACAAGTCAACATGGCTTTTCATCACCTGGTTATCACATGTTGCTTTAGAAAATGTTAAACAGATTTCATACAGGGACATATAGAATCCTGCATTGTTCTATTCTGGGCTTAGCTTTAAACCGTAACATTTTCACTTAATCATCTTCTAATTGACTGCACAGAAATCTTGTGTGTTATCTTAGACATGATCCCTAGGAGGAAATTTCTTGTGTATTTTCATTTGTGCCAGGTAGTGTTTTGGGGGGGAAAGAAGGATAGGGAAGATGGAGTACAGTTTCATTTTGTAGTGTTTTGGCTTGAGTCCTGGCTACTTTAGAAAGGAAAGGTTCCCTTCCTCACTACCTTGTCCCTGCAGATCTCAGCCACATTTCCACCTTGCTCCTCTGTGTTAGCATCAGTAATCATGAGCCTTGGGAGTATCCGAATCATCCAGCTGCTCCAGCACATTTTGTTTTAGTAGGGTTCATTTTCAGCTACACCAACATGCAATTTCAGCTGCCTGTAAGGCTGGAGAAACACATTCTGAAAAAGGAGCATGGTGGGAACACATGGAGCAGAAAGTGGGACAAGCTCATTCTGGTGTCTACATATTAGGTTGATTGCAGCTCTACCTTTAAATGAGCAGATAAAACTGATGCACAAAATACAGCACTTTCAAGAGAATAACATTTATTTTCAAGCTGCAATCAAGTGTGATGATTCAAAGTTGGGAAAGAGTAGAATATTATTGCGTGACAGGAGTCAATATCCAGTAACACAGCATCCACAGTTATTGTTAAACTGCCTGAGTGCCGTCAAGAAGGGAACACCTCTTTGCAGGGCCACTTGGCAGACTCTTAAATGCCTGTCAGTTTTAGCCTTGCATGCAAAGAATTAATCTTCTACTCTTCAAAGAGCTGATCATTCTCAACACACAGTATGGTCAAGACTAGAGCAGGTCTGGTTCCCCCTTCCCTCCACAGTCCCCTTCAGTCTTCAACGAGCAGGCCATGGACCTGCAAATATCCCTGCTTGCTCTTTTGCTGCACCATAGACATGACTCTTCAGCACCAGATCATAGAAACACACATTTTGTGGGTTGCAGTATACTCCTCATGTTTCAGACACTACCCTGAACTACCACTACTCAAACCACAGAATAGCATATAAAAATAACCATTACACCACAGGACCCTGAGATGTGGCTCAGAGAAGGCCCAGGGCCAAAGGCTGTTTAATGCAGATTATGGCCCCTAAGCCTCAGTGTTAGAGAACAGTTCCTTATCCTGTTTTATGTAATACTGTAGCTTTAGCCCCAGGATCTTGATACTTGGAAGACGAATCAGATTCAGGAAACAGAGAGTTGCACTGATAGAAAAATTCCCAGATAAGAAGACTTTACAGAGATCCATACACACATTAATAGAACTAAATTCTTTTCTCATTCATCACAGTTAAGCATTCCATTAAAAATGTGCTTTAAAAACAGAGCAAAAATAGAGTGTGATGATTAATAAGACAAATAATTAAGGGAAAGCAGTAACTTTGGGAAAGTCTTCTGCTGAGATATTCCCATGATTCACAAACAGCCAAAGATGGGAACTGACACAAACACAGCAGCGCTGTTCTCTGCAAGAGTGTTGCTCAGCATCACATGCTTTGACAGCACTGACTAAAATATAGTAGAATTATGTACAGACTAAAAAATAAATGCTGACTAATGCTTCTGCATTTGATCTGTTTTGTAAGTCAAAAGCCAGACTGTTGTTCCCAGCACTTCCTGCGCTTCAGAAAATGAAAATATAATTGCAAAAGTTGACATTAACAGAGAAATATTGACCTATTACAGAATTCTTGTTGAAGAGAGTATATGGCTGTTGTAAAACTGATAATCATAAATGAGAAGCAACTAAACCAAACTATCAGTAATGCCAAAGTCGTCTGGCAGCTTGAAGTTCTCAGAGTACACTTTGACATCTTAATGTTGGTGGTTCTAATTTTTTTTTTTTTCTGGTTCAAGGCAATTTTTAGGTTCATTCTGTTGCATAACTTTTTCTTTTTACAAGCAATAATGGAAAACTGGAAATCCTACATTTTTGTTGACCATACTAGAGATGTGACAGTTTAGTCTTTCTTGCCAGTCAAACCATCTAAGTGCAAACTCTGTAGATAAACACAGTTACTGAGATCTTATGGTACTCCAAAGAACCTGAAGCTGGGCTGAATCTGTTTCACTGACTGTAGTGGAGAAGACTTTTTTCCATTCAATCCTAATTGTTCTTTTCTCTTCAGCAGCTGACACACAAAAAATTCAGTAGATCGGTCATGGAGCAATGCAGTTAGTGATGAGATTTCTCTTACCTACAGTGCAAAAAACTCCATCTGAGTTAGTCACCCTAGATTGCCCTTATAGTCAATGGAGAGAGAAAATCAGTTCTAGTGGCTGGCTCAGAAGTAGATTCTGCACTACAGATGTCTACATTTGGTCAGATGAATTCCAGCCTTGATGTCTGCTCCTCATGCAGGTTAGTGAAAGGGTGAATGGAAACTCTTCAGTGAAGCARAACTTCATTTAAAAAATGTTGGTTCATAGAACTCCAAATGTTGCATCTCTGATTCAGTGAGCTTTTAATGAATACAAAACTTGTGGCAGACTTCTGGAGATTCCCTTGTTTCTAGACAACCCTGTCAGGTGTCCTGCTCAAGCTTTGGGAAATCCAAGGCTTCAGCCCTGGGCAGAAAATCCATGGGCACACTGCTTTTGAGCACTTTCACTGCTTTAAAGGTGAGAGCCTGGGAGGCTCTAACCTTGACTTGCAAGGCTCTCAGGGTCCCTGCTACTGAGACAGGATTTGGAACCAGGAGATTCTGTATCTGCTGATGCTACTGCTTTGGGTGTCAGGTGACTAGGTTTGAGACCCATGTTCCAGACAAATGGATGTTATATTTGTGACAGACACGCAATTCATGCATGCATAGTAGAGCTTCCCAGATATGTCAGGTACCAAATGCTTTTTTAAAAGGGAAATCTTGGAAAGTAAAAAATGCCAAGATGGATTACCAAGATCCACAACTTCAGGGGAAGCCCACGCTGAAAGCTGAGGTCAGTCTTTGGAGCTGCCAGGTCTCTACTGCTAGGTACCCTGACTGGTGTTTAACTGGAGCAATGGATGCTCAAAGAACTGGAGCAATGGAGCTCTGTAAGTCCTCCCAAGTCTGCCTGGAGTGTTGTCCTACAAAAGTGTACTCTGAAATCCCAGAGGCCTTCTGCAAAGTTGAAGACTTCTKGAAGGTCCAATTGATGGAGCTACTCTGAGCAAGGAACCTCAGTGATTCCAAGTTACCCTGTTTGGGATTAATTTGCCATTTTGAAACTTATACTTACACAGCCAGAGGTCTTGAAATTCTGTTGCAAATCATAACTATAACAAGGAGCTTTTTACAAGAATGAAGGGGTGGGAGGAAGGAGTGAAATCAGTTCTTCTCTTGACATATTCTGATGCAAAATACCAAGTTTTTCCTGTTACATTCACTGGGAAAATCAGGAAAGGTCAGGAAAATGAAAAAGTGAAGAACCCCCCCACCTCTCCATGGCACCATCATTCTGCTTTTATGATTTATTTCCTTTTAATATGAAAGAATCAACACTATGTACTCTTCCACCTTATGGAACAGGGAATTAAATTACAGAAATTAAAAGTGAGACTTTTAAACATTTGTTGGTATTGTTTATAACTAGATGTGGAAGCAGTAAGAGAGAAATAATAACATGGACATTTTGAAACAGGTTGAGATAATAGAAATAAATTTGATTAAGCATCTCATAGATTAATGGGATAAAATAGATCTAAAGTCAGGGCAGGAATCCCACAGACTGCATGAGGCCCTGCAAATGACAGACACAACTGGAAAGTTTCTTACAGCACTGTGAGGTACTACATAAGCAAGCTGATCAATGCAACTATTTGACTTAAGTCCAGTTTGTCTGGTATAAAAAAAGGAACTAAAATTAATCAGATAAAATGATTTTTGAGAAAAAAATGGAACCTATGAGTTAAGTATATTTTCATTTTGCAGTAAACGTTTCTGAACTTTGATGAAAAATGTTCCTTCTACTAAAACAAACCCTACATATTTTAAAAATAAGTTTCGCCCAAACCAAGTTGTGTAAAGGTAAAATGCTGTCTTACTGAAGAACGAAGACATTAAAATTAGAAATTTCTTAGAAAAATGTCATTTTTAAAAATCATTTTTTCATTCAGATTAGTTCATACTTTCAAAAAGTCAATCTTAAGAACTGAGGAATACATATTTTATACTACAGATGAGCAATGTGTAGATTTGTGTGTATACATATACACATCAATATATACGTACTGATAACACTAGCTTTTATTTTATATTTTTATCTATAGCTATATTGTGTGTGTGTGTGTGTGTGTGTGTGTGCACATGTAGGTATTTGTGTTAAAAACGTCAGTTAATTAAGGCATCAAATGGAGCAGTGCATTTAGCGATGCACTTAGATTTCAAAACTATAATTCCAGTCTTGAAATCTTCGGACATTAGACACTGAAATACCTTTTAAAAAATATGGATGTATTTTTCTGTTCATAAAATAAGACTCAGCTTGCAAACTCACATCTTGCAACTCTGAGCAGGGCAACAGCTCAACCATCTTAGGAATATTCTCTGCCCTTTTGAATAAAGCCTGGGGTTAGACCACAAAATCTCTTCATGCAGGCTAGCAGATAACTTTTAGATGGTAAAAAGTCTGGATCTGTCCTGACTGATCTCATAATCAGTTCACTGAGCTACCTATGGTTTTACTCTTATGGAACACCTCTCTCATTCCCATGCAAAACAAACAAACAACAAACAAACAACCTCCTTCACAAATCCATTCAAAGGTGGCATTACATTGTAAGACAGAAAATCCTAGATACACCTTGGCTAAATTCCTATCCTGTACTAAATCTTGAGCAACTACAAAAATTAAATAGATTTTCAAGCAACTGTGGAAATTCATAAAAATGTTATCCCATCTCCACAACACAAACATTTGGAAAACTGCCTTCCATTGTTTATAAATCTAATGATGATTAATGCCTCCTTGTAAATAATAGTGCCAAGATTTGTCAAAGAAAGGAATAGAAAAAGCAGTGTTTTGAACTATTTTTGTTTTTTAAAAAGATTTGTGGATCCCCAGCTAGTTTTGGCCTCACCTTTCCCACAAATGGTTGGTCGCTCTGTGCTATTTTTGTTCCTTGCCAGTAAGAGATGGGAAGCAACAGGCTCCTCAGGGTGAATCTTTGCATGCCAAGTTCAACAACAACCTTTCAGTATGTTTTTTGGAAAACATATTTTCACTGGACTGTAAAATAATTTAACTGACAAACTCAGCTTTGCTCTACAATGAGACCTAGAGTTTTTCACAGGTACAACACCCTCACCAACAAAAAGTGAGACAAGCTGCTAATGATCTAGAGCTCTCTGAAGCGAAGGGAAGTCAGCCCAGGGAATTCAATGGGCACTGGTAAGGCTTGAAATCTCTCTTCTATTTTACATCTGGTCTGATGAACTGATCTTTGCTGAAGGGATATGAAGGTGATAAGAGGAACCTTCAAGACGCATCCTGGTGTAATTCAGGGGTTCCTAATCTCTGGGAAGTAGTTTGTCAAGAGAAGAGAGCTATTTCAAAGTAACATACCCAAAATCAAAAGCAGACCACCTGCTTTTTCCCTGGGAATAATGAAACAGGTGTTTGAGAGGGGAACAACAACTCATACACATGGTATCTGGGTCCTCTGTCATGTCAGACAGATCTGGGAGTAACGCTGCCAGAGGCACCATGTATGCCCCAGCTGTTTTCGCAGGATGGTGATACCCAAGCGAGCTAAGTCTGGGAATTCATTGTTTAAATAATCTGTGTGTACAGCTCAACACTGAGAATACTTAATTCACTCTTTGACTTCACTGTCTTATCTGTAAAATTCAACTTAATCCTTTCCCTCACAGAGGCAGTGAAGATGAGTTTTAGTAATGCCTGTGCAGTACAGTGAAAAATATCTCTTTAAAGAAAAAGTATATCTTCATTTACTGCTTGTATGTCTCTATTAAGCTCAATAGGTTTACATGAGGAACAGGGCATGCATAATTTTATTCATTGTCCTTTAATCTCCTTGACTTCATTGAAGCTGTTTGTGGCAGGCATTTGTCAAAATTGAGTTGTTTACTATAAAAATTACTTTCTTGATTTCACAAAATATTTTCAGAGAGGATGAGGAGCAAGGCTTGTATCCTAATTATTACCAGAGAGCCTAAGTGTTACCAGAAAGCCTTAACTTATAAATCAATGCGTAGCCTACAAGTACAATCCTGCAGTCTAATGCTAATTAATGTGTTGTATCTCTAAATATCTGTATATTTCTTATATCATTATTGCATCCTTTTTATCTGTTAAGCTATATGATCATAATGTGAAATATTTCAATACTAGTGGAGCAAGCACAATGGTACTTAATTGAAAACAGGACTGAGATTCAAACGATTTATCAGGATCTTGCCAAAATCTGATTCCAACAATAAAATATTCTGGCTACATTGAAACATCTTGTTCAGTTGAATATTTGCTTACATACGATCTTTTTATATCATGTTGTAAAAACAGAGTGCTTGTCTGCAGTTCTAAGACATTGCCTGTGGGAGGGAAGTTTGCCATAGCTAATAAACGTGTATTAAAAATGAACATTCAAACAGTCATTGTTAAGGAAGGGAATTCCCTTTATTTTCTATACTCTATTTATACACTGTAAAAGGCCAGTAAAGATCAGGCCAGAGCAATGATCCACCTAGCCTAAGCCCTGACTCAACAGCAGTTGATATTGAATGCTTAAGGAAAGGATTTGAGGACAGAAGAAAAAAGTAAAGGCTCTTCCAACTTCCAGGCTTGCTAAGTTTATGAATTGCCTAAACCAGAGATCGCACTTCTGTCACTGTGATTAAGAGCCACTGATTATGGCTGATTATGACACTGTGGATGGCATTCAGTTGCTGAAGCACAGCCTGCAGTTCCATTTTAGATGAAAGATATATTTCCAAAGGCTTTTCAAATTTAGGGTAGATTTTTACTGGAATAGCAACAACACATTAAGGCCTCCCATGTTGAACTGGAGGTTATGGCACTAATGAAAGAGTTTTCCCAATGAAAAATTCTCCTGAATCTTTTGTAATAATCAAAACAAGGTATTTTTCTTTGGCCTCATTTTTGGAAATGTCAAGACCATTCTACATAAATTTTACACACATAAATATACACATATTAGCCAGCAGCAACTGAGTGAAAATTCCTGTTATGGCAAGCTTCAGGTGGTCCTGACAACAAGTGGCTCTCCCGATGATTAAATAAACAACATATGAGTCCAGTTTTGGGACCCCAATAAAAAAGAGATATTAACTAACTGGAGTGAATTTAGTGGATGGTCATCAAGATGATGAGGGGGCTGGAGCACATGATGTACAAGAAGAGGGAGCTTGGCTTGTTCAGCCTAGAGAAGAGAAGACTAATGGGGATCTACTAACCGTTGTCCTCCACTAATGAAATTGCAGGTTATGAGTAGATCAAGCCAGAATTGTCCCTGAAGTGGAGAGCAGAAGGACAAAAGGTAATGGTCATGAGTTACAGCATGAGAAATTCCAAATGGATACCAGGAAAAACAATTCACCAGTGGTTAATCACCAGCTCAGGTTGCTGAAAGAGGCTGTGCAACCTCCAACCTTGGAGATTTTCAAGACTTGACTGGACCAGGGCCTGAGAAACCAGATCTGTCTTTGAAGTTAGCCCGTGCTGAGCAGTAAGTTGGACTAGGTGGCCTCGAGTGGTCATTATGTGCATTATTCTTCTTTCTGCCTGAAGCTGTGTTCCAGCTTTGTCTGGGCTTATTTTCCTCCACTGCATTGTATTTGTCACTACTGGTTATGTACTATTTCATCATGTTGGCCATATTATCCTTTATCTCTGCTCCCTGGAACAATTCAATTAGTACTAACTGTTCAATTTTTTACACAAGGCTTTCCTGACCAAATTTAGCTTATGTTGTGTAGTGTGTTTGCCACATCTATGCACACTTCATTCTGAAGTGTCATGTTGCGCTATCATTTTAGATGTACTTTTTGCTCAGTACGAACAAGAGTGTACAATCCCGTATATTCTGCTTAGAAGATTTTGTGTGCAGTTTTCACTGTTAGCAGACATCTACATTCTCTGTAGATTCACATATTCTAATAATCTGTATGAAACATCCTGACAGAAAAAAACAGACAGGGAACGCATTGTTAAAAAGATCCAGTAAGGCTGCATTCCTTTCCCAGGCAATATTCTGAACATAACTATGATGAACATTTAAAGATGCCCATAAAAGAGTATAAATCTCATCAAAACAAATTTGCCCCAAAATGTCCTTTGCTACAGCCACCTTGAACAACTGGCAAAAGAGCTTTTTAACCACATCTGCTAAGCACCGAACCCTGCAACTGGTTGTCAGCTTTCTAAACTGACCTTGGTAGCACTCCCTGGTGAGCTGACTGTCCACTGAGAGAAATTTTAGTGTGGACACTGCTATGTCTGAGGCTAGGATTTAGGGCAGACTGGAGCAGTTATGGCAAGTCTGTAAGGATTAACATGATCCTTATGTGAGCTGCAGTCAAGGCGCATAGAGGGTGAGGATGGGCCTTTTTTCACTTCCCCTTTGCATCACTGTTATCATGCTAAAAGGCCACTTGAGAACTGGTTGGTGGAAAATAATGTTCTTCCTCACCCTTTCACCCATGGGTTTGCTCTTTTCAGTCCTTTTTTTCAAAAGCAATAGGTTCTTCAGTATAAGAAACAGGTCTATGTTTCCATACTGTGAAGCATCTGGCACACTTGGGAGATCTGAATTAACAGCTAGTAAGAAGAACCAATTTCATTCTCCTTACCAGCAAAATCTTGTTTATTCTTACATTTGTTTAAATGCCAGGACAGCAGATTCCTGCTCTTGCCAGGAGATATTTCCACAACTGTTTCTTAAAGCTATAGCATTAGCCTTGTTATACTGACTTATTATTCCACAGATAATCACCACATGTTGTAATAACACTGGTGTAATCATCTAATTGTGTAAAAGAAAAAAAAATAATTCAAAAGTTTCCTGAAGTGACTTTTTTAAATATAAAATTGATAGTCTCCATGGAAATGTAGCCTGATACAGGTTTTTCCTCTGAGCTTCCTACTCTAATGGCACTTTTAATGTGTGATAATTATGCACATTCACCCTTCTATTACATAGTAGTAGGCAAATGATAATTACTGTTTGATTTTTGGAGAGTTTAGATAGTTATGGACGATCTTGAAATTTCGTAAGTTCTATGAGGTATATGTATGCTGAAATTCATGTTGAAGAGAAGCCTGGAAGCTAACACTCCTCCTTCTCTATTCATATTAAGAGAGGTAGCAATTAAAATGCAAATTACATGCAGAGCTATTTTAATGAAGGAAAGAAAAACAATTCTATTGTTTAATATGTTAATAGCTTTGAGGTGTGGTAGCTGCTCCAAGATAACCTTTGCTTTGGGAAAAGGGTTTACTTGGTTACATTCCCAATTTCTGAGTGAAACTGCAACTCTAGAGCTGCATTAGTTTTGTCTCACACTTCAACACTTTTCATCTACATCTAGAAAATGCAAATATATATTTATGCACCTTTCTGTCTTAGGCTCCCTGGTGTAATTCAAGTGCTACATTTATTGTTTTTAAGGATACTGCTTAACTGCATGTTATGCAGTTAACATAGATGACAGGTTAAACTGTGGCCAGGAAACTGCCCTTAGCTTATTGATTATGACTTGATAAAACTATTTAGTTTATTAACAGGTGACTGGACCATACATATCGTTTGTATGTACGTAAAAATGCAAACAGCATTTGGTAGTAGAAGTTTTGACTACATTCAGGGCCTATTTCTTCTCAGCTCTCTGCAGCTGGTGAAGACACATTCAGGGGCTCATCTCTGATCTGAAGCATCCTGTGGAGATCCCTGTCTGTCTCCTTCGAGCATAGAAGGAGCTTTGGTACCTAATGAATTTCCTGAAAGTACAATGGATGAATCCAGGGCCTTATTATTTGTGTGGGTAAAGACACTGGAAAGCTGAACCCAACAAACTTGAAACTGGAAGCGACATGAAACCATTAAAGACATTACAAAAAGATACACTCAGTTGTCCATCCTTTGTGGTCTTAGTCAGAAATCTCTGGAGTGGACCAGCTGGTCCACAGGCAACATCGTAATTTGCTTTTTCTGCCACCCTTGGTAGGCTGTGAGCAAATGTCTTTGACACAACACGTTGCCCTTCAGCCAAAGGCTAGGGATCGTAAATATATCATTTTAGATGTAAGAGATTTTGGAAAGCACATGTTTCTCTGAACATCACAGTATAGATTAACCATAAGCTGTTTGACCACATATTATCTGAGTCTTGATCTTTATTCATGCTAGTGAATATTTCTGTATGCAAGCTGTTCCTTTGACTTGATCTGTACTGCTTGTGGAGGAAAGGCTTATTCAGCACAAGCAGTAGTGACATAATCTGACCATATGAGTCTACACTGCAAGTATTAATACTGTTTCGGTCATCACAATTGTCAGAGTCAACAGCTCCTTCAGACAAGTACTTTGGGGTGCGGCRTTACTTAAACCCTTGTCTAGGCAGTGTTAAAGGTTGAGGGGCAATGGAGGTTCTTCTTCTTCCCACTACTTTTTTTCTGGGGAGGAATTCTCCAGCTCAGTTTTAGAATTGCCTTTAGCTAAAACTAAACCTTGCCTTTCTCAAATCCCACTTTTTTTTTCTGGACTTCAGTTCCTTTTTTTTTAAATTAGGTTAATGATACAACCAACTTTGGATTGTCAAGGGTCTGCGTGCCAGCTATGCATTTGTTCCTATTATCCTTTAATCTCAGGATACTGTGAAAGCCGGGTAGATATTCACTACCTAGTATTTTGGAACACCAGACAGCAAAGCTGCTACTTTCACCTCTAGTTGTAGAACAGTGAAGAACAGACCCCTGTTTTGCCCCAGTGTTGGAGCATTTATTTCTAATGAAGCAATATATCGAACTAATGGGCTTTGTATTGGTTCCTTATTTCATGATGGTACAAAACTGAGCAAATTTACTGGTGAGATATTTTTAATATTTAAAAGTGATTCCCACRCACTGAAGTTAGGCTGGCATGTCAGTATGAAACGGTGCTCTGACCAGACAGCCAGATTAATTCCTTTTCAATAATAACACTAGATATTGTTTTTCTAATGTTAGTAGCAATATTTACCTAGCAAAGGACAACACACCTTACAGTGAATGCTAGTGGTGGGGACTGTGTTATGATGTGCTATCATAGGGAAAATCTCAGAAGGCAGTTCATTTATGGAAGCCAAGTCCTTCTGAGAGCTTCCCAACAAGTAGGAGTACAGACATAGGTCATGCAGACTTGTTTGCTTAAGCAATAGACAGATGTAGTCCTACCTCCTGCTTCCCCTCAGTGGGAAAGTGCTCTACTGAGGAACATATAGTGGAAAAGTCACTGACTCATGCTCCTCTGGAATATCAGGCACTGCCAATTAGTGTATTATAAATTCAACACTATAAATTATATCATCGATGATGCCAAGAGCCTTGTCAGCTTGGTTGTTCTAAAAAAAGCCAGGTGTCTAGGAAAAGTCACAAAAGTGTAGAGAAGAAGCATCTTAATGGGAAGCTAAGAGTGTTAAAAGCCCGTTAGAATATTTCGAAAAAGTGTGTACATGAACTTGTCTATGTGATGAAAATTTGAATAAAGATATCAAATTTAAATTCCTGTGATTAAATCTATCATGTCCTTCTTTGTACAATTTCATCTTGGTCCAGACCAGGTATATTTGGCCTAGCTTGGTTAGGAATCAACTTACGTTGAATGAAATGAGCAACAGGGAAACATGCCAAGAGGGATACCATCTAGCAGGGAAGACAGGCAAGGATAGAGGAGACCTAGAATAGTGCATTCCAGTAGAACAGAGCAAACATACAGTCAGACATTCAAGGTTTACATGACCCAAGCAAAATAGGATTTCAATAAACCCAAACTGAAATGTTTATTTTAAAATATCAGGACGGAGGGGTAATCTTTTTCCCCATTTGAAAAATTCTAGGGGATTCTCTCATTCCTTCTGATGAGAAAATATTGTCCGAAGTTGCTTGATCAATTTCCATCAATGATTTTGCACAGAAAAAGGTTCTGCATGCATATTTTAATGAAAATATGCACTGGACCAACACTATTTGCAATAAGCGTCTGTGATATTAGAAACATGCTTTACCTTCATAAATAACTGAGGTTAGTGATAACACCCTGCAAATGGCACTGTCCCTCATTCTATTACATGAAAATAATTGCCAAATACACAGAAGAAGCCCTTTTTTAAAAATAGGCCTGCAAAAAAAAAAATAAATAAATAAAAAGGACACTTAAAAGAATTTGAACAATTTCTGTACTGGAGAGAACAGGTATTAAAAAGATTATCAATGTTTATATTTCAGGGCACAGCTTAATCACCAGGCAGGAACCCCTGATGTCTTTTTGTTTCCCTCAGTGTAATGTATCAGCAATACTATTGGATGGGTAGACTTTGGATTTTTAAATTCTACCTGAGTAGTCTACTACTCTCCCTAGGTATTGGAGTGTAGGACAATACTATATGGTACAATGCTCTAATGTATCTTCCTGCCTCAGGAATGCTTGGCTGAACTGCAGGGGTCAAAACACTTTTCATTGTATTTTCTTTAGTAATACATTTACCCAGGACCCACGGTAATATCATCCACTCGACGATGGTTGGTGGTGGTCCCTGCATGTTCAAGTCAGACCTGTCAATATGCTGAGAGGCAAGCAACAGCAGGAACAGAAAAGTCAAGTAGGACGCAGTATGGCAGATAAATTTGATAAATGGCTTTCTGATGAACAGCCCTAATGGGCTTTTGGGAGCTATCAGGTAGCATATGGAAAAGACTGGGAAAAGGAGTCCTATCACAACACATGTCAACATCTTCACAGCCCAGTGTCGCCTCCTCCATCCAGGGAACTCATCATACCAGCGGGATGCGAGCAGTTGCTGGCAGTTGGGCTGGGCAACAAACTATGGAGAGAAGAAGAAAGGAAGACAGTTATTTCTATACTACTGCTATTATGTTATTTCCATGCTACATTGGTCGCAGGCCCTTACAATAAGTAGCTTTTGGGTAGATATAAAAAAATCCACAGCCTGTGCAAATCCCCTCATACTGGTAATACCAGCAAGGCGGGACTGGATCAGACCGTCCTTCCTTCAGTGTGAAAAGCATAGTATGAATCCCCTGAAATTCACTTTTCACAATAAAGCTTGGCTTCCCCATCATTAAAGTACGCAAGGAGCCAAGGGACTGTAAAACACAAATGCCTCAAAACCTTTTTTCAAATTTGAATACATGTCTGCAAAGAATGCTTCCATTATTCACCCAGCAACACTTGTATAGAATATGCAGAACATCAGGTGAAAGTCATTATAAAAATGAAAAGCATGATGTTTGTTACAAAAGCATAACTGAGATCTTCAAACAGTGAAACTCAGTTTCATGGCCAAAAAATGAACTATCCTCAGTATGTTCCCTGTTAATTCTCTAAAAAACAGGTTTACATACTTGAATACAAAACAAAACTCTAACAGAATATTACATAATGCTTGCACAATATGAACTAAGCACTAACATTCCCAGTGCTGTTTTGCTTCACTAATCTTTGTCAGGTTATATTTTTATCCTGTACAATCTTTCATGGTCTGTCTGTTCTCCATGATCTAGTTCCCATTTTAAATATGTGATCCTTAAAAATGATTTCAAAAAAACGAAAAGTCAATAAATATTTCATATTTTTCATCTAGCTTTTCAAAGAGCTTTAGGTATATTCCAAGCTTTTTTGTCATATTTTTTCTTTGATCACTAGTTCCTGTTTTTCCTAATGCTTTCTTTTACAAAGGGGACACAGAGTAGCAGTGTGCTAGAGTTGAGATAAGAGAGATAAAAAAGAAGCAACATACACATGAAAGACCGACAGACTTCTTGTGTTGTTGTGGGTTTTTTTAGAGAACAGAGGGAAAAGAAACATTTTTCCTCTCACATTACACACATGCATACATTGGATTAAATCAATAGTTGAAGACTTAATACAGCCATGCAGGAACTTGTTTGACTTACAAAATAGTTCATTTGCGCTGAAAATTTGATTTGAGTTCTAATCACACACACTTAGTTTTGAATTTGATGCTTTTGATAACATTTATAATCACAGGGACCAAGTTCTTATTTGGGATGAGTGATAGGTAACTTCTGAAACAGTTCCCGAAATGACTGGGACTCCTACCAGGATAAAATGTTATTTAGTCTGGAACTAAATGAAAGTCAGCATGCATCTTTTTATACATGTCTGGATCTTGTCAGAAAATCTTAACCTAAGCCAAAATCAAACCTGTTGTATCTTAATGAAATGCCAGTGTCCTTAGTAGAGACACATTTGCTTACCAGACACCAGCACTAAAGCTGACCCCAACTGTTGTGAAAGAAAAAAAATCTACTCATACTGTAAGAATCTTGAAAATAACCTTAAAGAAGAGTAACATAATGTTCTCTTCCATTAGGAAAAATGCATTCATAAGGTTTCAGGATGTTTATTTCAAGATACAAATGTCTAGAATACTACTGCACTTAATTAGAGCAGATGGTTTCTACCTTATCTGTTGCCAACTTTTTAATGGGGGTCTTCCTTACAAAATTTTTCACCTCAGTTGGCTTGGGTAGACACAGACTAGTGTCTAGGTTGACTAGTGAACAAATTTAACTCATGGACTAGTCCCCAGATGACATATTTTACTCTTTCTTCCCAGCATCCAACAGATCCATGTTTGTTTCCACTTCTTCATAACACCTTTCTAATACATATCCTCTCAGCTTCTAAAAACAGAGTTCCTAAGTCTTGCCTCTGTCCACTTCCTCAACAGCAGCCTTGGGGCTGCTGTCATAGTTTTGGGGACTCACATGAAGGATCAATTCTTCTAGAGGATAGCTAAAAGGCTAGTGGTAGAAGTAAGCAGCCTATTCTTCACCAAACATGGCTGAAAAGGAATGAATTCTCCTTGCCGTAATGTGGAGGAAATTACGTAAAAGGAGGATTTCTAGCATCCACCCAGTACTGGGTTGCTCTGGAACTGGGTAGACCAGAAGTGATGGAGAGGTAACATGGGTTGCTGAGATTACAAAGAACATTTTTATTGTTGATGCTCTTTATTCTACCCTCTCGTGCAGTTTGGAGAAAATGCTTGCTGACAGCTCTGTCTGGAGGGGAGCTCCATATTGGGTGGGGAGCAGCCACTTAGTTCTAATCTTTAAACAGAGAAAAGGTAAAAAGTTGAATGTCAATACATAAAGGAGATGTAAACTAAGAATTTCTGAGCAGGCTTGAAATATTGTTTTCTGTCTCCTAATACCCAAATTTGACCCTGTCCTGATCTGACTGTATTGCTATGACATGACATACGTAAAGGACAAGGATGACTTTCTGAATACAGGAAGTTTTTCTGTAAGTTCAGAAAACTGAAAGCATAATTACCAAAGAGTAAGTTTTTCATATTAGAATTTTTAAAGAAATTAGTTCTCATACTTTTCCTCAAATTGTGGCTGTTACAGTGTGGCAGGACAGATTTATCACTAGTTGGATCCTCTGACTATAGAGGAAAACTAACTTAGACTATTTTAATTTGCTAGAGATGGGGTGAGATATTTCTTACCCTAACTCTCATTATGGAAGCTGTTCTAGTAGAGCAGGCAAGGGTCTATAAAAGAAACCATAAAACAGTGTCTGCAGATGATATACTGCATTTCTGAGATCCAGATATCCAGTTTCAAGCTGTATTTTTTATCTAACAACACTATTGGCAAGGCTAGCGAACAATTTCCTGAAGCAACAAAAAATCTGTCTCTCATTGTAGCCTTTTCTTTATGGTCCTGAGTTCTATTAGCCATATATATACACCATGAGCCATCTCTATGGAACCCCATCTAGGATGATCACATGCTAAAGCTAAACACACATATAAGTCCTCTGGTGAACTAGAGCCTAAAAAATATTTTTAAAATTATTTTACAGAAATATTTTATAACTAGCAGAAATAGAAATACGCTGTGACATTATTTTGCCAGTTCTGCTTTGCCTATGCCAAAATATTTTCACTGCGGTATATTTTTTCTTCCTTAACTGGAGATTTTACATTCTGAGGTATTTGAAGTATCTTTTGTACTGTTAGAATTATGTTGTATGTTATTTGACTTTGACATTGTCTCTATATAATTAGCAATCAGCATGTTTTTATTTTCACATCACAATGGCTTCCACTAGTTTCTAGCAGTTTGTAATTATGTGAGGGATTTTTCTGTAATGATTATTCCTGGTTGCACATCTTTAGATCCTTCATAGACCCTGCACTTCTGAAAATGTTTTTATACTCATTCTCTTGGTTGTGATCCTGGGATTGGTTCTTCCCTGAGACTGGTGAAAATCAGAAATTGTTTACTGTATCAACAACTTGATGTAAGTAATAGCAGAGTCTGATTTGAGTGATAATCAAGCATACCCATATCCCGAATTTCATTTTTACTGCTGATTAAATCTGATCTATAATTTTCTATAATACTGTAGCATGTCCTATAGTCAATAGAAATCATGAAGAAAAAATGTGAGCAATACTATTAAGTATAGATTGTCTTTTCATAAATAATATATTTTGCATCAGTCATAATAATTTCCTTCTTTGTAGCATGCTAACACCTGAAAGTACTTATTTCATTGTATTACGAGCTACACAAAGATATCAAAAAAGCATACATAATAGAGCATTCATTTTTACTCTTATGAAGCAGTCTAACAAAATCCAAGATCCAAATCAAACTCTCATTCTGAGCTCAGTAGGTGGTTTAGTGTATATAACATGTAAAAAAGAATGTGATGTCTCATCTATAAATGGAAAGGTCTCAAAGGAAAATGATTTCCTTTTTGACTTATTTATATATAGTGGGTACAACCGTACAGTACAACACAAAGATCTATCCTTGATATTCTCTGATAGGTGAATGTTAAAGAGGATCTTTTGGGGGAGAGGAGGCAAAAGTTAATGATTATCATAAAGTTTCTTAGTGATATTTTTTATAAAACCACAGACCAGATTCTCCACTGTGCTGTTTTGCACTGCCATTCCAGCCAAACCAGTAGGAAATGTTAGCACTGAGGTCTGCTACTTTGTCATACACATTTTTCAATGGTTGTACTCCAGTTCAGCATGAATCAAACCCACTGACTTTTTCTCTCTCTAGAACATTTTTGTTTTTCATATTTTACATGTTTTCCCACATATTTTCTAGTTATTTTAACTTCAAACTTAGATGTCAAAATTCTCTGTCTACTAGTAGTGAAAAGTATATTTGCTTGGCACAAATGATAGTTTCAAGTCCAGTCTCATTAAATAAACTCCTGATTTTGGTAGACTGTTTCACACTCTAGAGACATCACTACATCTTTAGTACACTATTTCTCTATATCTTCCCCCAAAGATTATATTTGTGGACTTAGGCACTAACTCTAGGAGGACTAGCTCATTAAGGCAAACAACATTTAATTGCAGTTTAAGTGCTTTAACTTGGTTGACTGGATCAGCATTACATTTTCCTTTCTAAAAGCTAGTGACCATGTTCTGGGCTTTTTTGGGTATATTTATATTGTCTGTTTTCTGCCTCAGGCCAGAAGCCCCAATTCCTGTACCAATTACTGTGAATCTTCTCATGCCCATCCTGCTCAAGTCTAGTGCCATCTGGAGCAGACTAGCATCATGATCATGATTTTAGTAGGAAGCAGACCACCAGGTCATCTTCCTTCTGTTCTGCCTGCGGCTTCATCAGCAAGGAAACTAGCTAGCTCACTGGAGATCAGAGCATTAGGGCAAACCAACTCATATATTGTTAGGACAATCAGGTTCAGATCAGCTCCTTATAGCAAAACAAATTCACAACATAGATGCCTTCATCATAAAATCTAGAGTTCACAYTGTTGTCACCAAGATTAGAATACAATGCTAGGGTTTTTTTATTATAATTATCCTATTGCTTAACTTAGAGTATGAGGAGGAAGAAAACAAAGGAAGGGAAAATTTAAAAGTGAAGACTCTAAAATGCTTCCTTGAAAGGATTAATGAACATTATTATACAAAGAGATTGAAGTTTTTAATTTGAACATTTTGAATTTCCTTTTTGCCATATCAACATAAGCATAGGCTCTTCATTTGATTCATTGCTACTGCTCAGTAAAATGAATCAACACACAGAAAATTATTAAATATCTATTAAATAAGTCAAGACATCTATAATTGCAGTGACTCTGATTAATTGCTTAGAAAAGGCAATGGACACTGAAAACAGAGTGTAGCTCTTAGGAACCAGTTATGCATGAATAGCTTTGATAGACTTTCCTGTGGTACAGTGAATCAGTTGGTGGTTTTGGGGATGAGTGTGTGAAACTTCAGTGTTGGTAAAGTACATCTAGTTTCAATTCTTAGACTTACCACAATTCAAAATATTTTTGTAGGGAAAAACAATTAAAGAAGTATCTGCAGAGATAATATAATATGATTTTTTTTCTGTCAGTTACATTGGATGGCTGTTTTGTCACATCTAGCTGGTGTATTTCTCTACATAGCAAATTAGGAAATGAGACTGAGATTTATATGTAAAGTCCTACACATGGGACAGAATAACTCTTCATGATGGTACAGGCAGGGATTGACTCTTTGGGGAGCGGCTTTGCAGAGAAGACCTCATGGCACTGGTGAGCAACAAGTCAACATGAGTGGACTCATGCAGTGCACACTGGGCTGTGTTAGTAAAAGTGCAGCCAGTAGGTCAAGGAAAGTGATTATTTCCCTCTGTCTGCCACTTATTAAACTACAGCTGGAGTATTGTGTCCAGTTTTGGGTCCCCCAACTACAAGAGAGACATTGGCAAACTGGAGCAAATCCAACAGGGCACCTCCAAGGGGTTATGGGACTGGATCACATGATATGCAAGGAGACAAAAAGGTGTTGACTGTGCTCAGCCAGGAAAAGAGAATAATAATGGTGGGGTGAGGGGGAGCTAAATGCTGTCTTCCACGAACAAAAAGGAGGTTATAGGCAGAAGAGTGCTTTTCTCAGGAGTGTACAACGAAAAGAAGAGGATGGTCGTAAGCTGCAGCAAGGGAAGTTCTGGTTTGATATATGGAAAATATTCTTCCTGATGTGAGTGGTTAAGCACTGGCACAGGCTGTCTGGAGAGATGCAGAATCTCCAGCTTTGGAAATATTCAAAACTTGACTGGACAAGTTCCTGAGCAACCTGATTTAACTTTGATGTTACCCCTGTTTTGAGCAGGAAGTAGGACCAGATGATCTTGAGATGTGTCTTACAACCAAATATTTTTATATGATCCTATATATACTATTGCATTAAGCTATGCAGCATCTTTTGTGGAAACAAAATTCTTAGTAAGTGCCAGGGTAATTGAATTTATGGGTTTGAATTTATTTATTTAGGGCTGAATCACTTTCCTGGGAATACTAGTTGTTACCTAGATCTTTCTCACAACTCGTTATTCCTTTTGAACAGAGGCAGAGCCTGTATCCTTCATATCATTGAGATGTATTATTGCCAAATAAATAAAACTACTTCAGCTATTCCAAACATTTGTACTGTAATAATCTGTGCATCATGTGGAAGGAAAAAAATGTAACAGTCAAAATATTTGTTTAGTTCTCTATCACTTCAATCCTATTATTCGTGAAGAGGTCTTCAGATACCTCTGACAACAAAAATCTGCTGTCTGCACTAATAGTTTCTACAAAATAAATTAACCAATAAGAGAACAGACATTATTTCTTATTTTCAACAAGAAAATAGAACGTTTATAATCTCAAAAACGCATGATCCTTTTTATAGACTGAAAATAGTACATATTCTGTGTGACTTTATATTATTAAAACAGGTAGAAATAATATACACTGTTCATAGCATATAGTTCATGTAAATCATGCTATCCCCTCAAACTGCTTTTGGAATAAATAGCCACTTGCACAAAGAATAGTCTCCTGTCAGCCGGGGACTGTTAAAAGAAACAAACTCTGAACCAATCAGCAATTACTGGTAACATGTTCCCTACATCCAAGCTGGTTTTATGTCCTATATTAGAAAGCCTTCTAAGCATTAACCAGTCAGCCAGAAGGAGTTAGGATCTGAGTTAATTACAATCCCATTCTGTGATGGAATCAAGGGGTACCCTCATATACAGCTTGTTGTACCATTTTGCCAATTTTTCATAGCTGCCATACTGCCAAAAGGAAAAACTACAAATCAGTCAACCAGCTTCTCAAAGTTCATGAGGGGGGTTGCAAGTATCTTGAAAGCAACTGAAGCACAGAAAGCAGTGTGAGTTTCATGAGAGAAAAAACAGCTGGGAATAGCTTTGAGTGAGGGAAGGGTAGGAAAGGGACTGAAAAAGCTAGGTTCCTCTTCTGGGTAATAACTGTTTATCTGAAAATTTCTATAGGTATCACTCTTCATTTATGTAGTTTGTTGCAGGGGCCAAAAGCAGATAGGGAGACTTCCTTAGCTTCATTTTCCATTTTTGGACATCCTTTCAGATCTGAACAGGGTAGAGATAATTGGAGGAAACACAACTACAATATTTTTTTATTCTGTGTTTTTTCCTATCTCCTTTACTCCATTGTTAGGCTATTTACCTGTCTGTGTGGAGACACACTTCTTGGAGCAGTGATATTTTGTCAAGTTATTTGATTTTTAAATCAACTGTTCTTTTTTTCCTGTAAAAACAATAGTAATCACCCTCCATTATCGTGATGCAAATTTAGGTTTCACTCTGCTAGCTCAGCACATGAGGTATTAGCCTGCATCCTGATGTGAAAAATGGATATGAGCACAGCTCCTATTATTGACTCCAAGCTAATGCTGTGCTAGCCAAGTGATAAGAGATCCAGCAAATGAGTCATGTTGAACTCCAAGGTTTCCCACTTTCTTTAAAACTGACTGTTTATGATGTCAAGCTTGTGTGGAACTGAAGATGTCAAAGTTCCCTGAAAACACTGTGAATCCAGCTCTTGGAAAGCATAATACTTATTTGAAGGCTGACTGAATACAGAATTTAAGCATCAGGGAAAAATAAAAACACAGACTGATTACAAAGGTATTTTAATTAAATAAAGCAATAAACTGCATACTTTCTCTTGAAAATCCTCTATTAACATGTTGTAGGGAGGTCTGGCTTTGTAGTTTCATTAATACACATGAACAGACTGTATACAGTCACTCAATCTGCTTTTCTTTCTCTTCAGATACTTTTCATCTTTTACTTGTTCCTCTTGTTTAACTTGGCCATGTGTTTATCTGAGAATGTTAAATGTTGAGAAATCAAATTAATCACCTAGTTAGTGCATAAAGACTAYGCTGAAATGATAGGTCTATGGCAATGACATGCAGGGAGCATTATTCTGAGACTATTTGCAGGAAAAATGTGTGTTTCATAGTGAGTCTACAGCAGATGTATAAATTATATCTGTCAGTATTACAAGTGTCACCTTCATGAAACCTTCCTTCTGGCCTTCTGAGAGGATGGTTTTCAATTGGTTCATTATCTGTGCAATTCAACTTTCTTCCCACTTTTGCCTTATGTAAGTTCAGAGGAACTGTTGTTGGATGGCCAGCTGACAGCTGCCACATGTGCAGCTTCTGTGGTTTAAACATAGAATATGAATCTTGGAAAGGACTGAAGGAAGTATAATTGCTCAGTCARAAGCCCTGCATCCAAAAGCTTCTTTACACTTGGGACAGGTTATGGTTCAAGAAAATATCCTTCTCCTGTGAATAAACCTAAGAATTACTGTCCTCCCTTTTGTGCTTTCTCATAATGGGAAGGTATCTACTACAGCTGCTAATAAAATTCTGTGTACGAGGCATCTGCCAGCTTGGAGAAAAAACAATAGTCCTTGGGTAGGTCTTTTCCCTTGTGAAGCTCTGCTGTTTGTGGTTAACAGAAGGAACTGGTACCAACAATGAAATGCTGGAGCTACTTTCAGTGTTCTCAGTACTGAGAGACATCTGAACACTGCTGGTTTCTTTCATGGTGTAAGATCAGAAAAAATGAAGGAATCAATAAAAAGTCTGCTTTACTTGTGCTTTTGCATATGTATCATTTTTAGGGATGCTCAGGCTACGTCTACACTGAGAAATGAAATAGTGGCTGAGTTTAAGCACTGGGCCCCAGTCATCCACACTACCTATTTGCTATTCTGTCTCCAGTTTTGACTTCTCCAGCTGGCTCTGTGCAAAACAAATCTGCAGCTCACCCTAGCCAGTTTCGATTTGAATCCCTTAGTGTCACTTGGTTTCAGGGCCAGTGTACAGGCCTTGGTCTGCTTTTATTTAGCAGTACAAAGTCTCAAAGACCAGTTCCTTGTACAAGGTTTTACTCACTTATGTGATATGTTTCTGTGTTAGACTGGCTTTTCTAAAATTCTAAAATTTTCTAAAACCTCACAACTCAGAAGGCACAGATACTTTTGTTTGCTGAGCTTCCACAGACGTTCCTTATGGAGATGACAAAGAACACAATGGATTATAGGTCCAGGCAAAGAAATGTGTTTTATTTAAAAATATGGAAGAAACTGACCATTTGCAAAAAGCGATAGAGGTGGAAGAGGCATATTGTGTATATGGAATGGCATAAGCAAATGCTGCGTTTTGGTTCCTGAGGATTTGAGGACACATTCTTCCTTGAGAAATCACAACAGATTGTTCACCAGCAGAGAAATGTACACCACAGGCTGTTGTCACTGCCTGCATGAATGCCCCAGCTTCTGCTCCAGCAAGTCAGAAAGGGTATGCTTCTAAGAAACAGCTTATATTTAACCCTTGTGAAATATAGGTCACTGGTACTCTGAAGGAATATTCTCTTTCATTTCCTTTGCACTTGCCTTTTGTTTTAGAGCAGATGTATCCTGATCATATGCATGAAATCATGGTTCCCTAAACTGAAATATATTCTAAACAAAGGCAGTTATTATAATAAATGATGAAGGAACTTATTATATAGTAAAATATAAGTAAATAGCAGTAGACTGGTAAAATATCCCAAGCAAACCAGCAAAAGCACTGAAGTTGCAATATGAAGTGCAATTTAAATCTCAATTGTACATGTACCCTTCCCATCCCCTGCACTTGAGCAGAACATGAAGGCTGTAACGAAATAAGCCAGCAGGAGGACTCCTGCCTTRACCCTCAGGCAGGCTTCCTGATGCCTCCTGAGTTAGACCACTGCTCAGTGTCTATCTTTCTCCACAGCATTCAGCCCGCAGCTGTAAAGGCCTAATGCTAATCCCATCAAATGCTGTAATCAGGGAAACAAGATCTCTTCTTTACCAAACACTCCTCTTAAATTTACTCCCTAAATACCACCTTGGTGAAATAATGATGGTGAGACCTCTGCTCCTCTTATTCCTTATTGCTGCCTACCTCGCACCAGTCAAGTTCAATCCTGAAAGAGGCTGCAGCACTTTTGATTCCAGTCTCCATTGTCACCACAAAACTGATTTACTCAGCATCCAAATACTTCAGTGAAAGGCAGAAAGGATGGCAGCCAAAACAATCTGTACTTGGGTAACTAAACTATAATGTTAACTAAATYATATCGTAAATGCACAGGGAAACAGAGACAGCATAACTGTAACTTTTAACTGCAAGCTCCTTTAGTGCTTCATTTTAGTATTTCAATGATAATCTAACATCAGGGTTTTTGTAAAATCCCATCATGCATTGAACTGACACAGAACCCTTAATTCTCAAACTATGACTGCTTATGACGGCAAAAACTCACATCTTGTTTTGAAAAGAAGACCTGATGACAGATATATCTCATTGCTGTTTGAGGGAAACATTTTTCTTTTTCTGAAGTACTGAATTTGCTGGACTTGTTACAAAACCCAGTTTTTCCAGGGAAAGTTGGCGAGGATACAAGCCAAGGGACCCAAAGCTGGGAGAGTAATATTTCTATTTATTTTGTCAGAATTACTGTGTTAGGACTATAGTCAAATTGTACTAGTTGCATTTGTGAAGGAAGAAAAGYAGAAAGGGGGTAATTTCTTTGCCTTAATTTTCCACTTGAAACTTATAGGATAATCATTTTTGYCTAACTGTTTTGAGGTGATAGCATGATAATTAGTAACATGTTGGAAGATTAAGAATAATTTACATTTTCTAAATGGTCCATTGTATTAATTATCAGTTATTGTCACTAATATTACTTCTGTTACTAAATATTTGTGTTTCACCCCTGGGAAAAAAAAAAGAAATCTTTCATATTCTATCTTCTGATGTAATAAATAATTTTATACTGATTCACCCTTTGCACTGCTTAATCCTTTGAAAATTCACATTGCTTGGTATAGTTCAAACACATTGAACTAGATGTTAAATTAAATATTCCTGGAGTGCTAGTGCAAAATTGATAGCAACAGCAATATTCTTTCTCATCCTTAAGAGGTGATAAGAATTAAGAAGATACAAAAATGTTCCCCTCTTTATGCTTTCAGCTGGAATACCCAGACATATACTGGCAAAAGTATGGGAAAGACTAACATGGCCAGATTTCTTAATAAGACAAAAAGAGAGGCAAATATCTGAGATCCTCTGTACCACTTAGTGACAAATTCACAGATACTTCCAAGGACACTGGGTACAATGCATATGAAACGTCAGTTCCTGTTACAGGATCATAGGATAATTCAGGTTAGAAGTGACCTCACAGGTCTCTTGTACAACCTCCTGCTCAAAGCAGGGTCACCTATGAGATCAGATCAGCTTGCTCAGGGCTTTATCCAGTYGGGTCTTGAAAACCTCCAAGGATGGAGATGGCACAAGCTCTCTGGGCAACCTGTTCCCCTGCCTGACTGTCCTCATGGGGAAAAAGGTTTTCTTTATATCCAGCCTGAAATTTGTTCTTGCAGCTCATGATGGGTGTGTCTCATACTCCCACCATGCATCCTTGTGACGAGCCTGATTCCATCTCTTCGATGATTTCCTCTAGGTGCTGGGGGGCTGCTGTTAGGTCCCCCCAAAGCTGTCTCTTCTCCAGGCCGAACAAGCCCAGCTCACTCTGCCTCTCCTCAAAGGAGAAGCGCTCCAGCCCTCAACCAGCTTGGTGTCCCTCCCCTCAGCTCCCTCCAGTTTGTCAATATCTCTCCTGTACTGGGGGGCCCAAAACTGGACACAGTATCTAGATGTGGTCTAACAAGTGCTGACCAGAGGGGGGTGATTACTTACCTAAATCTACTGGCTGTGCTTCTGTTAATACAGTCCAGGTTACTGTTCTTTCCCACCTGGTCATGTGCCACTGGAGGTGCCAGCACTTCCAGCTCATTTTCCTTAGAGCTGCTCCCCGGCTAGGCAGTCCCCAGCCTGTGTCATTACAGGGTGCTCTTCCTTTCCAGGTGCAGGACTTTGTATTTGCTCTTGTTGAATTTCATAAGATTCCTGTTGGTGCATTCCTCCAGCTTGTCTCAGTCTCTCTGAATGGCAGCCCTGCCCTTGAGCACATCACCTAGTCCCTCTAATTTTGCGTCATAGGCAAACTCAATGAGAGTGCACTCCTTCATCTCCTCCAGGTCACTGATCAAGATATTAAATAGGACAGTTCCCAGTGTAGACCCCTGCAGCACTTTAATTTTTACCAGCCTTCAGGTAGAGTATGACACATTAACTATAATCCTCTGAGCCAGGTCATCCAACCAGCTTTTTACCCATCTTGTACTTTCATCCAAACTGTAACATCCTTACTTGGCTACAATAATATTGTGTGAAATGGTGTTGAAAGTCATGATAAAGGTGAGGTAAATGACATCCCTTTTTCCACACTGACTAGATAGTCAGTGTCAGAGCAGTGTTTTTATGGTTGAGTATGTATATTCTAACTGCAAAAGTTGCAATAGAACATTTAATTTTAAAAACAGATCTACTTCAATTAAATATAATCTTAAGTATCAACAAGGTCTTATTTAACCATTATTTGCACACAATAATTTGGAATGATTATACCTGGAAAGATCTGTCACTGAAAACAAAAAGTACTCCTACTCCTAGACCACTTTTGCCAAGGCTCAGTACAGAACAAAGAGCCACTTTCACAGCCAGGTTAGGACAACCTAAACTTAATTGACTAACAGAAATGGTGATGACCTCTCTCCTTTCAAGTGTGATTATGCTACTTACCTTTGATGTCATTTGACTGACATTTTTATTGAGAATAGGGCCACATGCAGTGAAAGAAAAGAATTTTCAATATATTTAAGAGCTTTTTCCTTTTATTTTAAGATTTTTGCTTTGGTTTTGAATAAGCTCGCTGCATGTTCCCAGCTTTGGAAATAATGATGAAGAAAAGGCTCAACATAAGTGGAGTGTTGCAAGCTGTCATAGTTCTAACAGCAGTTATCTCCTGTAAAGCTTTCTATTTTATCTTGGCAATCTTCCAGTAAAATTGAGGATTTCTCCCTCAGATTGAACATACTGCAAATTCTTATTGGACTAGCACTGTACATAACCTTGAAGCAGAAGAAGTTTCATCCTTGACTTTTCTCTGATCTTCCCCTCTGGAATGCAGCTCCGCATGGTGCTTACATACTTCGATGGATGAACACTGAAATCATCATCCATTCTCTGCATGTTGGTAAAAAAGTCCTGACATGGCATGATGGTGGCCTCCAAACACTTGGTTTTGCTGGGAAGAGGGTGCCTCCTGTGCAAACTCTACAAGTCCTGTAAAGCTATCTTTCAAGGACCCATTGCCAGCTCCTCTGTAAAGTAGGTGCACGGGTCATGGTGGTGAAAGGGTAGTTATGTTTCAGGGAAAAGTAAAGAGCAGGTCTGAGAATGGACACTAGTCCAGTGAACTCTGAGGTGTGCATATTTTCTAATCAAATTGTTGGCTGAGAAGCTGTAGGTAGCTTGGATTCTGGAACCTTAACACTGTTTAGGAAGTGCTGATCTGAGACTGTTTGCTTGACCAGTTCTGTAAGCCAAACACGACCTGTCCAGACTTCACGAATGAGACTTTATACCTAATGCAAGACAGTTAATGCAGTAAAATGTTCAGGATTTTCCCCTCCAAAAAACTCTAAAGCTTGGTCTAAGATCACATCTGAGTATGTGACTGTATAAACAGTATAGATAAGTCTCTACTGGAAACTCAGTTTTGCTCTGAACTCATCTACTAAGGCAGATCTCTGCAGAGCAAGTGGTGTATCAGAAAGGAGAGTGTGTGTTAAACTGTCAAACAGATTCCACTAAACAGGCCCTTGAGATTTATCTGTCTCAGCTGGAGGGACCTTTCCAATTCTCAGAACAACAGAATATCCAGACCACCAAAAATTAGTTTAAAACCACTGTTACCTACCTTCTAGAAACAATGTGCTATTCTAAAGAATTTTACCAATTCTTTGTGTAACAAATCTGGTTAACTCATGCCCCCTCTGCAATCAGTGGAATTACTACAAGTGCTACAAAAAATGATTTTATCCTTAGATGGCCTGAATTGCTGTCTGGAGATGTCTGTCTCTTCCTATCAACCATGAAGGGACCAGAGGGCTAGGCTCCTCAAATGGGTACCTTAGTTAAATACTTGAGGCTAGGTGGAATGACTCAGGGCCTCATAGTCCAAACATTCTGCAGGAATGGTTATTTTTAGTTTCTTTCTGCATCTTATTAGGACAGAAGAAAAGGTCCAAGCCCTGAAATAATTATATTAATATTGTCTCAAACCTTTTTTAACTTCTGTTACACTTTCAGCTTGGCTCAATGCCAAATGCTGTGTTACTGAGTCATGTCTTTTTGTGAACCATAACAGAGCTGCTAATGAAGCCCTTAAGGTTACCTATTTAGAACAGCCTCTAATTTAAATGAATACATTACCCTGGTAATTAAATATTACTATCTTTCCTACACAGCAGGCAAACTAAAAAGTTCCCTTTCCCTCTTCAGCCATGTAAAAAAATAATGAGCCAGATTTTGTACTTGGGCAACAGAGCACAGCCATGTTGCAGCTTCTAGAAATTCAGCAATTTCTACTTGCCGATAATCTGCATTGGTCATTTCTGTCCTAAGTATGTTAAGGACCTACACATATTTTACAATATTCAGGAATGAATGCAAATCAATGCAAAAAAGCCATGATTTAATGCAATCACAGAATCACAGAATGGTTGAGGTTGGACAGGACCTCTGGAGATCATCTAGTCCAACCCCCCTGCTCAGGCAGGGTGACCCAAAACACATTGCCCAGGACCCTATAATAAAGAACGTGTCAGAGGATGTTTTACTCTGGATTCATTTCTGCTCTTATTTATACACATTCACTGTTGGCTTTCCCCTGTTCTTCAAAGCTTTCTGTAACATCCTTCCTTCCTCATGTCCTTGCTTCTTGTTTGCAAGTGGTCACCAACACTGAGCCTGTCCCTGGCAAAAGACCTTTCACTTTCTTAAAATCTTTCCTCAAAACATCATATTTTTGCAAAGTGGCTCAACAGCCATCTCTCTAACTTTTTCCCCTTCTAAAAGTTTGCATTTTGCTCTAGTGGAGTATCTGAAATTGACAAAGTAATGCAAACAGTAAATATCAGATTAGAATGGCACAACGTGGATTAAAGCAAGAAAAAAGAATAAATCACCCTATCTGAAAATCCTGCAGATTACAGAAATCAAGCCAAAAATGTAAAAAAAAAAAAAAGAAAAAGAAAAAAGAAAAAAAGAAAAAAGAAAAAAGAAAAAAGAAAAGAAAAAAGAAAAAAGAAAAGAAAAAAGAAAGAAAAACTAGGTGGAAATACTAGTAGATCCATTGTGTCAGGAGAAGAGGAGATGAGTCAAAGAAACACATCAGCTTAAGTAGCTGGCACTGTTCAGATGCTGCTCAATCATTTGTGTGGAGGATATGGAAATGTACCCCTCCAGAATGGATATATAGCTGCATGGAACTGGTCAAGAATATTGATAAGTGACAAAGCATGACTGGCTAGTCAAGGTCCTTACAGAATCACACAACTGCATGACTTAGTGTTCTCTTAAAAAAATTCTCAGTATGCTGTTGTATATAGTATTGAGGGGCAAGTGACATTGTAAAATGATGGTGTCAAAAGGCATTTTCCTCCATGCTGTCACTAGCAGATGACAACATCCCAGAGAAACTCTGAATGCTGCAAAACCAGACACCTAAAAGGAAATTAATTCCATTATAACTTTAGCTATAGAAAAAGTGGTATAAGATATTTGCCTGGTTTTCTCTTCACTAGTCAATAGGGAAAAAAGGCAGCTCCAAGGTGCAAATAATCTCATTTACAGCTAGGTGAACAGAAATATATTCTGGAAGTGGCTGTTCCCTTCCATGGATGACTACCATGGAGGTATTCCATTTGAGATTGAAATGCCTAAATTTAGACATCTATAGGTAGATGTGCCCTACTCCCATTATCAGTGACTATCTAGTTAATACAGTCAATGGATCCTAGGAATAAATTCAGTTCACCCTGAAGTATACAGCTAGAGATACAATTCAGTTACCTACACACACACATCTAGTGCCATATCAGATGCCCTGAAGTGTTCTGGCCTCCAGTTTCTTGTCCAGAAGGACATATATCCCCTGTAGGTCTTGTGTCATATTTACTAGCTCTGTTTATATGTCTCAGATAGCTTAGGCCATCTCAGATAGCACTAGACCCCTATGTTTAGGAACCTAAATTGGTCTCTAGTGGCTTTTCAGCTGAATCATGCTCTAGGACCTGCTGACTGTATTATTCACTGCTACAGGAGCTCATATACCTGCCTTACATGTAAACAACAACAAGTAGACCCTAAAGGGGTCTCAATTCATACGTGTCTTGCACCTTTGAGGTGCCCAAAGATATCTGAGACATCTGCACAGGAATGCAGGACACAGAAAATATGGGTTATTGTAGAAGGGAAATCTGYTGAAAAATAATACTTCTAATGCTGAGTCTCTTTCTCTGGAGATATTCAAAACCCGCCTGGGCATGATCCTGTACAATGTGCTCTAGGTGACCCTGCTTGAGCAGAGGGGTTGGACTAGATGATCTCCTGAGGTCCCTTCCAACCTCAACAATTCTCTGTAAAAGCCAAGATGAGTCTACAATCTCAATTCCTTTTCCCAGATTTGCTGAGCTTTTGCCTGTGTAGAAAAAATAAAGCAAACTGAAAGCAGTTACATACCAGATGAGCAGATCTGCTCTTGTGTGTCACTGCAGAAACCTTGCAGCACACATAACTTGTTGATTGTTCCACTTTCATTATTGTGAGGACAAATTTACTGTATAAAGTAAAACATAATTAAAAAAATGTGTGTTCAGTGCTATCCTCTCTTTATTCTGTTTCAACATACCTTTGTGCTGGATTTAAGTTGTGTCAGGTCCTATAAAATGAGCTCTATATAAATGCAAGTGAAAATACCAGGAAAGTGAAGCAACACAGAAGCAGAGGAAAAAACAAACAAACAAAAAAAACCCTATTTGTATTCCATATCTATGAGTCATACTAATGACATAAAACTGATTTCCTAAAGCAGCTTTTCACAACTTTTCGGTAAAAACTCAGCATGTTTATTTTTTTTTTTTAAATCCTTCCTTCAGTCCCCCCAGCAGTACCTAACAGATGTTGATGGGTTGATTTCCAGACAATTTAAGCTGTTTGTAACTAACAGCAGCAAAGTTTTCTGGAATTTTGTCCTCAAAAGGCATAATCCTATTTACACGTTTTGCAAATCTTAATGGAAAGTTAAGAAATTTTATTCACAAAGGGAAGGAGCACAGAAGCACAGAAGCATTAGGAGCTGCAATCAGCATTACAGTGTAATTATCACTAGCATAATGTTGCAACAGCATGTACAGGCCCATGCATAACTATGCCTGATTGTGCTGGGCACAGCAGAAAATCCGTAAGTAATAGGCAATCTTTATCCCAAAGATCTTATAGTCCCAGTAATAAAGGGGAACAAGTGTTTGAAGGTGTGCTGCTGCACACAAAGCAAAGCACTAGGTTCTTTGGAAAAGACAGTGGCCTAAGATCCACCTAGGGAGCTGAAGTGGAAACGGATGCCAGAGCCCTGAAGCTACCTACAGACTGTAGCTCAGGTGCACCAAAGTCCACCTTGCAGTCTGATCTGAAGCACATGTTTCAGCTTCATCAGAAAGGACTGAGACTATCTCAAGTCAGGATGAATTGGGACACTCTCAGGGAGTAGGATTGTTGGCATTGCACCCTCTCAGACAGAGGAGGGAGTACAGGTTCCCCCTGGGAATCCTTCTGGGGCTCAGGTATGAACAAGGCACCAAGCAACGTATTCGGATTTTGGTGACTGCATGAATAGCCAGCAGATGCAGATAGCTACTCAAATGATTATTCCACTAAATCCTTAAGTGCTTAGGGAGTTTACATACTTACAGTTTTAGATGGAAGCTGCAGATAGATAAATTCCATTTGTGAATCTAACATTCAATCATTTTTCCAAAATCATGAAGGAAGTTAGCAACAGAAGGAGGAACAAAACCCACTGCCAAGTCTACTTAGTCAAACTGTCTGTCCTGTACTGAGCCTGGGAAATGAGAGAAGTTTCCTTTCATGACTGGTGAGTCACAAGGATTTTTGTGTGTAGGCATCCTGTTTCCTGTGCTTTGTCTCCCAAGATGGAGTCACTAAATTAGGGAAAACAAGATGCAGCATTCAATAGCAATGCCTGAGACTGCAGTGGTCTGAGACACTGTATTCCTAGTGGTCATCATAAGGAAGGATTGTTCCTGTCTCAAGCTCCTTCTACCTCCTCCTGCCACAAATCTGTATCCTCCCTTCTTGGGAGGCAAAAGCAGTGGTAGTGGATGGGGCCCAGGAATATTTGCAGAAATATTGGCTTTGTGGATAGGGCAAAGAAGATAGAAGCCACTGCAATCCAGTAAGTAGAGCAGAGAGTGTTAGAAAAAAAGGGACAAAGGGTGAAGAAGAAATAGATATGGATGTTGGGATTCCTGGAGTGTACCCATAAAAAAGGAGGAAGGATGTTTAAATGCATCACAAGGGAAAACTGTTGAGATAGATAGTATCAAAAGAATATAATTAGAGTATCCTGCTTTATTTTATTTTCTCAGATGTCTCCATCAATCCAAACTATTATCTGAAAGCTATTTCTAGCATTCAGACTTATTGATGAAATAATGGATTGTGAAAGCTCAAAGTTCAAACAAACATTATCAGAGTGCTGGCAATTTCCCCTTCCTTCCCCTTCCCCTGCTCATCAGAATTTATTAAATCTTAGGTTAGAAGTAAGTGGATCAAAGGAGGGTGGTAGACATTGCTGGACCATGCCAAAGGAGATGGACTGAGGATGAGCTGGTGAACAGGGACTGGAGTGGGGGGGAATGTCATCCTGTTCTTTGCAGAAGAAAGCCAAGTGTCTCTGCCAGAAGGACTTGTTAATATTTTGTGCGAACATTTTCTTTTCAGTATGAAAGATCCTCTAGAAGTTCAAATGACTGCAGTCAAACTTGAAAGCTATATGACTTTCACAAACATAAACTCCTGATTGCAATACCAGTGCCATACACATCATCTCTCTGACATGCTCTACTTTAATTCCTGGAGCTGTCAAATTTAGAAAGCTTTATTCTCTACTTACAAGTTTGAATAAAGATCTGAGCTCTTGGGAGGCGTAAGAGTGAGTTCCTATAACTGGAGTTTGTTCTTCTCATAAATCTTATATTTGATAACTGATGTACATATTTACAGAAGCAATGGATGAAGAAAGTCTTTACTATTTTATGTTTATATTACTAAGGCCTACAGTAAAAACAAAGGGTAGAGAGGGAAAAGAAGAATGGCCTATGGATATCTGTTGGAAAAGGGGGAGGTAAATGGAAAGAACCAACAGACAGGCCTAAAACATTTGCTTTGCCTGTCTTATTTTATTTTTTATTCATCAGTTCTCTTAAAAGAGGGAGTTCTGCCAAGTGGGGAAAAATTTCCCACTGAAACTGTGTGCAGAAGTTTCAGCCAGCTAATTATTTAAATGTGTCATGGTTAAGCAGTCACTCTATCTTAGGCCAATAGCTCCCAGTACAGGCATAGAAAGGTTAGATCTTGAGAAGGAGGACAAAAGACTTTGTTTAGGAGCCTCCAAGATACGTGAGAGCAGACGGGTTGCGTAAGAGTGTTCTGGGAGGTAAGAAACAGAAAAAAAGAAGTTGAAAACTCTTCTGTGAGTTAGATGACTGTATGAACTCTTAATACTAGAAGTGCAGCTACTAAGACCTGAAATAGCAAAAGTTATTTGAAGCTCTTGGGCTTAGCATGAGTGCCTTGCAGTTAGGAGTGGAGCAAAGCATGGCTGGCAGGTGTACAGAGCGAGGTGCTGTGCCGGGAAGCAGGTCACAGGAGTCAGGAGTGGCTAAAGGAGGCCATGGGAGGCGTGGGGCCAGCTAGCCCAAGCAAATCCCACCGCGGCTCCATGCAGCTCAGTTTGGGCCTTGTCCCCCAGCAAAACTAACTGGCCTGAATGGCGGGTTAGATGTTCCTGCTGGGGTTGGGGAGGAAGAGCCAGACCCCCAGTAAGCATGTGGTGGGATGAAAGAGGGCTGTAAAGTTCCAGTCACCTTGATTATACATTTAAAATGAAAGCTTGTGTGTTATTTGTCTGCCTTGTTAAAGTCTTTTTTCCTCTCCAAAATTTTGTTCATTAAGCCAGTAATTCATGATTTTGTGCTGGAAAAATTATCTCACTGGGCTAAATCTGTCCCAGGTTCCTAAGGGAGTTTATGGGTTCATTAGTAGTGACACCTTCCAACTTGAATCTAAATTGTATTGCTGCCAACATGTCCCAACATAAGGGCTGTGCACTGTTGGTTAGGGCTATGCACTACTGGTTATTTCTGCTCGAGGCAGACATCACAGCAACATTTCTTCTAAGGAAGATACAGAGAAGGAACTGAAATGGGAGACTGCCACTGTACTTTATTAACAGCAGGTCTTATTCTCTTTAACTTACTTACTTTCACCAAGTGTCCAAAATGAAAAGACATTGGTGTCATTTCATTAATAGTTTAGCTAGAACTGTGATGAGATGGTTGTAGCTTGTATGGAGCATATAGCATTCAAAGGTTACAGACGCCTTCTGAGACATCATTAAAAAGTTAGTGCTGTGATGCATTTCCCCTTATGTGGGCTCTGAGCCCTCAGAATCTGAACTCTGTTGCCACAGGTAGAAATTGTGGTTGATGCAATAAGGTGTCTAACTCTCATCTAAATTTTCAATGCTTAGTGAAGTAGTTGTTCTAACTGAAGTGCCCTGTTTCTTTACCCACCCAAGGGAGGAGAGAGAGACATCTTTGGAATAAACTTGGATGTCTTATCTTAAGAGACAGGATATCCCTCTGTGAGTACCTCTCTCTTTTGACCATATAAGGAATTTGCTCGCATACATAAGGAGGACTGCTTTGCCATGCTTTTAAAATTTAGGCACAATTAAATGCCTGTGTTAAGCTGACGGACTCCCACCCTGTGATTAAAAAATGTTTTTTTCTAGTAGCAACAATGACAGCTTCCACTGGGACACCTAAACTTCATTCAGTCCTGAGGTAATAGATAACCAATTATAGCAAGACTTTAAGCCTGTGCAGTGGATAAGCTACTTACATAATTTATGCTATTTAAAAATCTGTGGAGTCTTTATCTATAAACACTGAGATTTTACATGATTTACAAAGCAAACATATGACCTGTTTTAGAGTACCTTGCTCTTGCCTGGCAAAATGTTTATCAAACTTTTTGAATACTATGTCTGAGAGTCTGCAGAAACGGGCGTTTTGGAGACATGGACCCAAACTTGCATACTTCAGTTCTTGCAGTTATGGGATTCATAGACTAAACACATCTTCCTTTGGTGTTAAAAATGTCCAAATATTATCCAAGTGAGTTTTTTTGTGGGGTTTTGTTCTTTTTTTACATGGAGCCCTCTCACTGCACCTTTCCATTCTTTTGACAAATACTTGCATAGCTATAGTGACTGGCTAACACATGGCTGTCGTGTTTCTGTTTATCTTTCAGATCTTTTTTAAACAAAGGATAATCCTTAGATGCTGTTTCCCAAGTCATTCCTCCCTGCATAGTCAATAATTCAGACTTTTGCTTCTGAAAGAATTTTAATGAGAAATTCATTATGATGGCTACTAAAACTACTCAAAACCAATCTGTGGTGCCAAAGAAAAATTCTAATCTCTCAGATACTCACAAAGCTTACCTTATACTTTATTATTATCAGAAGAGTTCTATGGAAATTTCCAGTATTTCCAGATGTACTTTATATTCCAAATCAGAATAAAAAAACATTTCCAACAGAATGACAATTTAAATGAACATGCCAACTTTTTATTTCAGTACTTTCAAATTATTTTCTCAAGCCATTGTTGAAATATTTAATTTTGATAAGGATTAATGTTTGATTTTGTTCATATTTATATGGCTTGATAAAATAATATCATATGGATGATAATAAATATAAACATTACACTGTCAAAATATTAAAGTCCAAGTGAAGTAAGAAGAAACTGCAGTCAAACAAAATGCTTTACTTTGTGAAATGCAGTGTTTAGACATCTAAATGAAATGACAAAATTGAAATGATTTGACATGTTTTCATTGAAAATTTCCCTGAATATGTGACATTGTTGTGAAACATTTCCATTTCAGTGACAATGTATTTTTCATGGAAAACTAGTGAGGAACCGACAATTTGATTTTTACAAGTGGTCTTCTGAGCAAGAACAAACAGACAAATGTCTTCTATAATTAGTGACAAATCTAAGTTTTTATTCTGCATCCCCATTTATTTTGATAACAAGAAATGATCTATAAAGTGTGAATTTTGTATTATTGTATTTAAGATTTAATTAACCAATTAATAATTCAGTGATTTTGTTTGCATCAGTAATCTTCAGTGTGTGTTTGATGGAAGCGTACAGATTATGTTAAAAGCAGCTGATCCATGAAATACATTTCATTATTCAGTGGGGGATCTTTTCTGGGGGATTCTTTCTATCTCACTTCTTGTCTGCCTGAGAATAAGTGAGCAAGTTAGTTGGAAACTCTTTTCCTTGAAGTCTCTCTCATTAATACAGCCTGTTCTCTTGTTAAATCTGAAAGTCTTTACCTGTTTTTAATTGTTTAAACCCTCTCTTTCTCTCTCTCTCTCTCTCTCTCTCTCTCTCTTTGTCTCTATGCCAGTTCAGGACCTGCAGTAATAACAAATAAGAAAAAAAAAAAAAGTGACACCAGGGCCTGCCATTAACTTTTAGAAGACAGCAAGAGTCATTTTGGAGAGTTTTCTTAGTAGTTAGGCAGCTGAATTTTTGGTAAACATTGACATTTCAGCTCTAGGGAAATTAACTGGAAGGAGATGTGAAAATTTAACATTATTTGATGTTTTAAACCAAACCTTAAAAAAAAAAAAAAACCTTAATTCAGGACCAGCAAAAACCTCCATTCTAAATGTAACATCTAGCAAATGTAGTGATGGCTTCCTTATTTACATCTAAACATGAAATATAACCATGCATGGGTGCCAAATAATCCATGTGTTTACCTTATTTTTTAAAGATGGCAGAATAAAATTTATTAAAATATTTCAAGAGTGTCAAACTGAAATGTGCAGATTTTAACATATTTTACATTCTGTTGATATCCAGTGTTTCAACACCACTTTTTAGGTGGAAGCAGTTACCTCAAAATTGCTGGCTGAACTCTGAGTGAGATGACTGACAGGAAGAAACAGAAATGACTTGTATATCTCATAAACATTTACTTTGAATCCAACTCAAATGCTAGTTAGAACAAAACTGTTAGAATTCACCTTTAGTAGACTGGCAAAAAGGATTTTAACTGAATTATCCCAGAAATGCACTGTAAATTCCCCAGCAGTATATACAATTGCATGCTATTCAGTCAAGCAGTAGGCCCGCTCCATCCCCAGCAAACTTGATGATAAAACTTTGCAAAATAGAGGGCAGTCCTCCAAAACATTACMTCACCAAAATAAAATCTGCTTATTAAACAACAATATGTTGTTTTGCCTTCCTTTCTAGGAGTTCTGAAAACTGCTTTTTTCAAAATAAACCCTTTTGTATGAGCTGAGTGGGAGGGTGGGACCCCAGGACTTCTGATCTGCTTGTGTCGGTAGAGACCTCATTACTCAGCCACTTCGTAAACAGTTTTACTAACATCAGCATAAATTAGTGTTTCTCTTGAAATGTTCCCTTGAAAAAAGGATTTTCTGTAAGACATAATATTTACTGTAAAGTCGTCAGAAAAGCTCTGAGGACTTTGTTTCAGATTCTCTCTTTTTATGTTGTTAATGGGCTTGAAAGCCCGCCTTAAAGGCCATTTACTTCCAGCTTTTAAAATATGAACTGTGTTTATCTCCCTAATCTTCAAAAAGTCTGTTGCTGTTTCTTGTTATTGTTTCCTAACCTCCCAGATGCTAGCTCTGCCTTCAGGTTAGGCTGTTGCTTTTGATTTCTCACTTGGTCTTCTACTGGAAAACTGAGTTTTTCTCACTCATAGTGAGTAGTGTAAAATGTTTTTTTTTCTCCAAATACTGCTGCTCTGTAAGACAAGATCCAGGAAAGTAATCTGGTCTTGTACATACCAAGAAAGGGGAAGATGGTTACAGCAAAATAAGAATGGAAAAGAAAAAAAAAAAAAAGACAAAAAAAAGACAGGTAGTCTATTCATTTAAAAAGTGAAGGAAAAAAAGGTTCACAGTTGTATTCAAAATTTCATACTTCTGCAGTGCTGATATCAGAATGTCTAATAACAAAGCAAAATAAGATAGTCCTACTGATCAGGCCATACCCTGCAGTATACCATACAGTGTATGAGGTCATACCACTATAGCTTAAACCACTTAGCATGGGGCAAAACATGACAGTAATAAAAATTAGCAATATAAGTATTTAAATAGTACTAACAAAGTTACTGTGAAACCAGACAATATTTATTCACTCTATTAACCACCTCATTCTTTATTTCACATTTGTGGGAAAAGTATAATCACACAGTTTAGCAAGCACTTTTCCCCATGTGTGCAGATGCATGTGTAATCCCTAAAGAGAAGTGCAGTGGTAAAGCAAATCTACAACAAAGCTAATTGAAGAGCGAGAGACACTGTGGTTCTGTTGTAATTTCTCTACTACAAGTTTTCAAAATATATGAGCCTGAACATGCATTTTGCAATTAGTGGCAAAGAAAGATGACTGCCTGCTACTTGTCAAAGACTGCTACCATTCTCTGCTACTTAACTGCATTGCTATCCCAAGGTTTTCCAATTTACTTGAACTCAGAATGATGTATGAGGATTATTACATGCAGAATAATTTTTGCTTGTAAATCATATATTGAATTGGGGATTCCCTTCTACATCCCTGAATTAAACTGTACTTGAATCAGATAACATTTTTATTTGATTCAGGAAAACAGAAAACTATTTGTCATTGTCTATTGTGTGCCAAGAATCTAGCACAATGAAAGTGTAAATGACAAACGACCTATAAGCCTTTTTAAATGAAATTCTCCCTTAGCTGTGAGAATACAATACAATAGAGAATTAGACAATGAAATGTTCCTGCACAAAGCAGAGTGTTGTAYGGCTTCAGAGAGCTTCTCCTGCCTGCTGCTAATTGTAACCTAGCAACAGTAGGTGTAAGAAACAGGCACCATAAGCATCAGCAATGTGTCTTCAGTTACAATCGAAGAGCACCAATGATGCAAACAAACAGAAAAAAAAAGAAAAAGAAAAGTTCCTTGGGTGTTCTAACCCATATGCTCTGCTAAAATAAAGTTGCAGATAAGCACACAAGAAATGCACACTGACACATACTCTCTGGTTCTTTCAGCCAACTCAGAACATGTATTCTCCATAGTCTTGCCAGACCTCATTCTGCAATGTAGACTTGAAACTGCAAATGTCTCTCAATCTTGTTATTTATTAATGAAAGAAGAGAGATGGGTTTCATCAGTGAGGTGCTCCCTTAGTAACACATGGCAGGTTCCCTCTGATATGACTCCACAAGCTGAGAAGCGATACTGCTGAGAGGCCTTTTGACAGAGTATGAATGAGATGATCACAGTCTGGTGCCAGATGTGAAAGGAATGGAAATGCAGAAGATGAGCACCTTTTACTGTGGGGAACCACAAATACAATTTGCATAAACTTTTTATTTTGGGGGGAAGAGGGTCCATTTCAGGGGCAATCTGCTCACCAAGAACAATGCGGACAGCTCTGAGAATGGGCGCGCTCTCTTGATTTTTGTAGATGATAATACTGGTGGTATCAGTTGTTTGCAGACTACTAYAGTGAACACTACTTAATAACTTGCTTTTAAAGGGTCTTTCCCTGTTCATGACAAGGTACTTCTAAGTCTGTATTTGATCAAATACTATGCCATTTTGTAAACTCCTTGGCATTATCCTTCCTTGCATTTGTCAAGCTTCCTTTCTTACACTACCAAAATTCTTCATCATCCACTTGTCTGCTTTTTCCACAAGTACCCTCAATATACCTTTCCTTCCAAATCTTGTGTCTTTGAGATTAAACTGAGTTATATTATCCAAAGTCTACTTCAGTCCTTTACAAGATTTAGTTCTAATATATGTTCCATACTCGCTTGCTTAGTAATGCCAAGAGGAATTACTGCTAATAATTTTTGGTTTTATTTTCAAAYTGAAAAAAAAAAAATTAACTCCTGAGCAATTAATTATGTAAGTAACCTAAGAAACTACATGTTCCTATTATACTTATCCTTACTCTTCATTATTTTGTTACTTTGAGTTGTGGCTTCATTACTGCAGTTATATCACATTACTCATAGAGTTCTCATCTCAGTCCTAATGTAGCATTACAATATCCTTTGGTAATAATGTGATGGAAGGTTGGGATGTTAGCGATGGTTGGTAAATTAAGAAGGGAAGCGAATGTATTCTCATCTGTTTTGTTCTTTTTCTTCTGCTTTGTGGGACAGCAAGCAAGTTAGAGAAAGAAGGAAAATTTTTAGAACTGATAGTATCAAAAACCCAAATCTCTGTTTCTGTCAGAATAAGAAAGTATGTGGTGGAGAACTGACTCCTGGTGCTTGAGACACACAGGGCAGAAGAAACAGGTTTAATACCCAAACCCAATATTTTAAGCAGGTTAAATTCAACAGAATATATTAATAGGCTAGTTAAAATCCAGCCCACATTTTTTTTGCTCTCATTTTTTTTAAAGAAAATTTATGTGTTACCTCCGCTGCTTGCCATGAAGCTTACCTTAGATGGACATAGAGAAGGGGTATGTGGAATGTGAGAGCATCTAGTTCATTAAATTATCAGGTTAAGGAATAGTCAGTGTAAGAGAAATAACAAGTAACAAGGGAAGTGATAAACACACAGACACATAAACATTAAGGAGTCAGTGATAAGGGAGACAATAACGAAGACCATAACTCTTCAGCTGCTGACTGATGGGCCACTAAGGGACTGCTTGGGCACAGCCTTGAAGAGGGTCAACCTCAACTGTGTAACTAATGAGAAGGGGGAAACCCACATGATTATCATGAACATTATGGGATGTGCCAGCAGGCTTGTGGGACTGTGCAAAATTTATTAAGATGGAGAAAGGGGGGGTCATGGTGGATCAGGGAGGAAAAAGTGTGTCGAAACAGAGAGGAGGGGAACCAAGGTGGAGTCACATGAGAGCAGGTTGCCAGGCAGTACGCCGGGCTGACTGAGCCCTGCTCTGATCAACAGAGTTTATCTTGTCTTCCTATTAAACCCTTTTCTTAACTATTTTTCTGTGTAATCTCACTCTTCATCCCATGTGTGAGTTCTGCAAGGTCTGAATGCCAGCAGCTGGAGAAGGGGCCTGGTCACAGGGCCTTCAGGTCTAGGTGCCACAACTGGGGGTACCTGGGACGTATGTGCATGTGTAAGAGGTCAGACTGCCAGCAACTGGGTGTGTTTGTATTACCCCAAGGAATGCAGTCCTGTGCGGGTGTGTGTATGTGTAATTCACGTGCAAACGTCAAGCTGGACTAGCCGGTGAGGARGAGGAGACCCACATTTGGGAAGACTCAAGGCCTGAGCCAGGGGTGGATAAGGGAGTCTAGGGTCCACGCATGGATAGGAGGCAGGCTGAGAGCCCGTGCTGATATCTGTGGGATCTGGGGCTGTGGGGGTGCTTGTGAGATGCATGTGTGAGTGCATGCCTGCGTTTTGCTGTCACCCAATGCAAGTTTCTTGGTCTTCTGAGCTGGACCTACCTGAATACTATTGTAATGATCAGAAATAAACTGGCTGATTACTTGAAGTGGCTAATCTTTAAGCCAGCATCCAGTAGGCAAATATATTTAGGAACAGAACAAGGGAATCTAATAAAACTTGATTTTACTTCAGGGAGTCTGAAAAGGGGAGAGGTAGTGGGAAATATTTATAGAAATGAAAAATATATGTAAAATATAAAAGATCCACTGATCTGGAACTGTTGCACTGAGAATCAGTATTCCTTTAATGTGTGCTATTACAAAGACTCAATAAAGTGTAATCATCTGTATTACTGCAATTTAATTAGGCCTGGGAATCAGATGGCACTATAAAAAACATTTCTTCTTACAGATGTCTCTCACTGTCTGTGTCTCAAATTAAGAAAGCTTTGTATCCTGCTTTTCAAAAAATCATGAGAAGTCAGAACTTAATTTCAATGCATGAATATTTTGGAAAACAGAAATTTTCTGAAGAAGTCTCCAAAAAAGCTAGCGTTTGTTAAATGACTGTAGGACTATACATTATAATGCAGGATTTGTGTTTCAAGGTATATAAATGATAGTTGTTAAGAAAAGTCTGGAACTGCACCATCTGAAAGTAATTTACAAAAGCAGAATATGTTGCTTAAAATATACTATTAAATATAAAATGATGTAATACATTTCCTCAAGGAAAAAAAAAACATTTATTAGAAGGCTTATGAAATCAGTGACCAATTCAGATATTTTTAAAGTAGGATATCAGCAGGTCCTTACCTTAATGATAACTTCTTAGCATTACTAAATTGTATTTCAAATATACAACACAATTGTTACTCATTTAGTTATTGTTTCTGCAAACCCTTCTCATGTACTTAAGATATAAATACATTAACTATTATTTTTTGCAGAATAGAGAGTTAACAGTGCTAGATAAACTAAAAAACAGAAGCCTCTTAAGAATTTGCTATGTTTTAAAATGAGCAAATAATACTTATTTAATTGTTAAAGGCTTGGGGTTTTTTTTGCCCATACACTTCTACATTTCAGCTGATTATGGATGTACAGGTCCCAAATGAGATGGTAAAACACATTCTGATATAATTTCTATCAGGGATCACATGAAGAGGTTTTGGAAATCTCATGAGAACTGTTTTCCTAACATGTCTTTCTGTCTAGTTTCCTTCACTTCTGCATGCACATAAGAACTTTAATATTTTTAAAATAAATGCAGACATCTTCTAATTCTCATTGAATATCTCTACCAGTTTAACAAACTCAAGAATTTTTATCTATCTTGGAAACCAATAGACAAGTATCTCCATTTGGAATCTTTACGCAAAATCAACCTGAATGTCAAAATTTTGGGGAGTCACACATTGCTATTATTCTTATGTTTCAGTATCTCTTTATAATAATAACTACTTTCTGAAGAAACATCTCTATAGATGTAGCTATACTATTTTATAAGTGTGTAAACATGTAGCCTCATTATCCTGTCAGACGCAATTATATATAAAACTATCTTGAAGTGTTTTGTGTATATTGCTCATCCTATTACTGAAAAGGAGCTCAGGGCAGAACTACTGGAGACAGTGTCTGTTCAAAAGAAAAAAAAGTCTCTTTGGATCTGTGCTATAATAGAACATTTCAAATTCTGATATTATTAAACCATAACAGCTTCTCAAATTTATCTAATTAAAAATATATAAAAAAGAAAAGACCCTATAGAACAAAAAAGATAAGCAGCAATTTGTCTCAGTTAAAAGGATGTCTTTCAGGCTATTATCTATCACATTACTACCACTAAATATGCTTAAATATTCTCCAACACACTCACCTCTTTTTGACGGTACTTAATTGCCAGTTTCAATCTTGCAAGATCGTTACCACTTTGTTCTTCTATCAAGCTATTATCATCTCTGTAATTAAGAATAATTTCCAATTCCCTGGAACTCCGTGTCTGATCCAGAAGATCTTTTGCAAATTGCTTGCATTGCCGTGACAGTTCCTCATACTCTGACTTAAATTCATTTTCTACTTTACTCAGTTCCTGCAGCTCCCAGCTCAGCTGAAAAGCAGTAAGGAAAGGATCCTCGCTGGACAAAGCAATCAAGGACGGGCTTGCCAGAGCCTTGTAGATATTGAGCCTGGATCGAGAATGGCGAAGGCTGTCCACGTCTGAACTTGAGACGCATTCAACGCAGTTGCAGCGGACCTCGTGCGGCCGGGGCACAGAGACCCCTTTCTGCACAAGGAGCTTGATGATTTCATAGTTGTTTGTGTGGGCAGCCAGAATAATGGGTGTGATATCTGGTGTAAATTCTGAGAACTGCTTGTCCAGAAGTATTGGCGGCACCTGTAAGACAAGGTAGAAACACTTACAGGCCTCTTAATTGAACAACAGCTATGGAAAATTAAGCTACAAGTTTACCACTTACTACCTCTATGGACAGATCTTTGCTTCTGGCCATAGTTGATGGAAACACTTTAAAAATAACAATTTGATTAGTTAATATAGCCTCTTTCCAATTAATAAATTGTTGTAAACAGGATAAGATTTTTCATAAAACCTGTTTGTATGTACACAGCCCATGGGCAACAATTTGTTAGAGCAAAGGATTAGCTACACAAAGAATAGTCAGACACAAATGTTCATATCAGGTCCCTTGAATTGCCAGCTGTAAGCAAGATGGAATTGTTTTCTGTTCTCTGAGTGGTTAATCTAAGTTTTAGAAAGAAGAGAGAACCATGGAGAAATAACCATGATTCTCTCAAGGCAACAGTGAACGGAGACAGACAAGCTAGAGTTATAAAATAAAACAGCAAAGTAAATGAGAAAGAAGAGATACATGTTCTTAAGGAGATGATCTGAAACATGATTGCATAGAGAAATAAAGTTACCCACTACAAGGAGCCTACAATCTTAAGGCTCAGTTGTACATTCACATGTGCACTCATACATACTCGCTTTTTAAGAAAATGGGAGAGTTAGTAGCACCCCTCTTCTGGTATATTTTTCTGTATTTTCAATCATCTAGTGTGTTTCTATATTTTATAACAAAGGACTGTAAGTTATTTCATTTAAAGCTCGATTCCATGTTTTACAATATCAGAGTCTAAAGTCTTTCCCAGATCAAGATAGCTCATTAGACTAGTATGATGAAGCCATACAAGTGTAATTAGCCAATGTCAATCAGCAAAGTGGTACTGGCAGTGCCCCTTCTAATCACCTTTGAACTATAGCTTGATAACCTGCAAACTCAATCTACATCAACTAGAAAAAGACATCAGTATTAATCCGGGCTAATGAATCTGATATATCTCTAGATATACAGTGAAATAATTTATCTCCTCATTCATCATATACTCRTTTGATTCTTCAGTTTGTAACAGTTTTCCTTCCTTATCATCCTATTATATAACCTAAAGCATTTCTCTTTTATTTCTCAATTTTAATTTAACTTCAGGACTTGTTTTCTTTTTCAGTCTATTCACTACTGTGTCATGTAGTTGAGGAAGTAACCCGACAAACACAACATCTCTGTATTCCATTTCTAGGTTTCCCGATCTGAAAGTCATTATTTTCAAAACAGTATGCAGAGTACACAAAAAACACTTGCTAGCATTACCAGCTGATGCTGAAAATGAAGTGATTTCTTTGTGCATCTCTGCTCACTACCAAGATTCACACATCAGAGCTTATCTAGCACTTCTACACTACAGATTGGTGTAATGACAGGACAGGACTGCTTGGTCTTTACAGACTTGCAGTGCTGTTAGGAAAGGATGTACAGTAAACTCAGCACAGCGATTTGAACAGCACATTGAGAGTAGCTCTTCACAGTATTATCATTCTGGTTTTGCAACCATTTTGGAAGTGGCTGCACAGTGTGACTTTTTTGTCACACTACAAGAAACCAGCTAGATGTTTGAGTGACGCTTCTTGAAGAGGAGGAAAGAGGAAACATTTGGCTGAAATGTTGTCTGAAGCCTAGGGAAATACTTGACTACTGGAAGGGCAAAAAGATATCTGAAAGAAGTCTTATGGCAACAGATTGGCCTCCTTGCCAGGCGGAAAAAACACAAACAGCAAAGAAGAAAAGTTAATAAGAAATGGGTAAAGCATGTGAGAAGAACAGTGTTAGAATGAGTTGGAACAATGTTTAGAGTCTTGGAGGGAAAGAAGTGGAGGAAAAAAATGAAATGCACAGAATCAGGCATAAATTCAGGGGAAAAAAACCAGAATGAAATTAAGCTGAAAAGAAATGGTAGTTTGTGGATCTAAAAAATGGGTATTTGTTCTCCCTCTAATGGAGACACTTTGTGTATTTTGTACATTTTTTAGCTCTTCTACATGTAAAACAACTCATGTTCCTTCAATGGGACTGCTTCCATGTATAAGAGCTGCTATGTGTGTGGGCTGTAAAACAGGGGCCTAGAGCACTAATTAGCTGAATGAGAGAATAACTTTGGGAGATGGCACTTATTCATGCACAATGTGGTGGAAAATCAAGACCGCAGAAACAGCCTTCAGGTGTGTAATCACACCTCTCTAGGGAAAATATTCTCTGGCCACAGCACATTGCTGACCTGGAATAGCTGTACCAGATTCTGGGAAGGTATGTGGAGTCAATAGGCAAAAATCCCTTTATGCCTTCCCACGCACACAAACATGCACACTTGGCTGTGCAGCAATGGTGAAGGCTGGTGCAGAATCTATTTTAGTGCAGGGACCTCTGMGCTAGCTCACCCACCCTCACAGCTGCATGCAGACGGAGCTACTGGACATTATTAGCCTTCTTCACCGTGCTTCCTATAGACTAATGAGGGATGTTTACAACCAATGGTTTTTACCTAATTAGCTGCTGAGCAAGTTCTCTTTTGATTTCCTCTTTCTTATTCCGAAGTACAAATGAAAAATAATGTCTTCATGTAGTGTGTGCAGGCATACAGAGAAATATGGGTTTAAAATTACTTGGGAAATAAGGAACTCAGCTGAAAATACACTGAAGGTACGGCTGGGAAACATTCAGATAGGGGAACAAGCAGAAGGTCTGTGCACTATACCTGGTGTCAGGACAATAAACACAGCCCTGGCACGTGCCTTCTCAGAAAACTCTCTGGCTATGTCTATGCTGCTCCGTTGGGCCGCTGGGCTTCTTGTAATGCTGGAAGCTTTCAGAGCATCTCTGAGTCATCTGTCACCTCCAGGCTGAACAGTGTGGAGTGCCCTGGGAAATACCCCATGTCTAGATCACTTCATTATTCCTCTCCAATATGGACTGGGGTGAAAGCAGACCCATGTCTGCTTTCTAACTTATATGTGACATCAGTGGGGAAAACGAGACCCACTTCCAACCCTTGAGCCTCACTGGTTATTTTAGCCTTAGATTTATCTTCTCTTTTATTTACATATTATGTAGAAAAGAGAGCATGCACCCACACACACACGCAGATACACGTGCGCACTTTTCCTGCTGTCTAAATTGCAACTATAGTCAATGCTTCTTAGGCAACACTGGGAAGAGATGAAAATGCTAGCAGAGGCCAGTATTTTTTGGTATTTGAATTGAGCTTTTCGTCTATCATATGTCAGAACAAGGGTTTACTGGGAGGAAGACTGTTGCGCTTTGACAGCATTTGCCACAACTAGTGAGACTCCCTCTTGGCCCTGAAGTCAGAGTGCCAGAGAGTAGAGAGCCAGAAGTGTAGAAAACTCAAGGACACAAACAAGTAACTCCAAATTCACTGACTGCTCAGGATATTCCTGTGTCGCTTGGCGTGTTATTATTTTTGTTCTTTCTGACTGTAATAAAGTAATATTTGCTTCCAGCCCTGCCAGAACCTAAGGCTATCTTTAAACGTCATTAGCTTCAATCTTCTCCGAAATGTTAGTGGGGAGACAGCTTCAAACAACATAGTATTAAAATGATTGACTTGTATATGGGCTCCATTAACTCAAAAGCTGTTTGGATTTCTCATAGCTTATCAAAATCTTTCATCCTGAAGTAACTCAGCTATAATGCTGATGCACACATTTTGGAATTCATACCATCAGAATTTACCCAAATATAGAAGTGTGTATTGGATCATTTCAGCCTTAACTTACAGAAACATTTAAACTTAAACAGCAGACCCTAAGATTGTGACTTTTATTACATCATGACTTTAACCCCTAATCCTCCACCGCCTATTTTAAGATTTTCCACTCATTTTACCTGAAGATATACAGCATGCCAAAGCAATCAGGTCAAATTATTCCCTCATCTAGAGCATAATGAAGTACTTAACTTCTGAAGCTCTGCCTGCTCTCGTGGCACTCAGAACATTTCAGTATTTAACTGTTGACCCAGAGTACTTGCTCTGAAGTCATCAGACTTGCAAAGAATTTTACTTTAAAATTCCTGAAAAACAATTCCCTTTAAAGAAGCCAAAACAAATAACCAGCACTCACTGAAATTAGTTACACATTCTAAATCCTTGACAGAACACTCACAAAAAACATATGAATCTTCTTTAAATCCTGGGAGGAAGGAAAGCTAGTAGGTCCTACAGTTCATTGACTGTAACTGTGACTCTCAAGGGTTCAGCAGGAGTTTGAAAACATGATACACTTTGGAGTTAGTATGTCAAGTGTGAGACTGCTTAAACTTAGAAAGATCAAATGATTTTGTCCTTCTCACACTTTATTGAAGTTTTCCTACCTCAACATTATTTACAGGGCTAAGCAAAGCAGTTTGGGCAGTGCATTCTTGTATGCATGACTGTATGGGGATGAGTAGGCAAAAAACAAAAAAGAAAGAAATAGAAAAAAAGAAAGCACATCTCAAAGTCTGTATATTTCAGTGTTCAAGGACATGTTTTTTGTTGCATTTCTTTCCCCTGTGCTTACTACAAGTGGGAATGAGTCCGCCTGACTTAGACGCCTAACAACTTTTTAGATAGCAAGTGGAACAGCCCTCCTAAATATGTGTTTATGTTCCCTGTATAGTCCATGGAAAGGGAAGTCCCTTCGCTTCCACAGAAAGAGAAATCTGTTCTAAATTAATGTCAGTAGGGGCTGAGACATTTTTTTTCCCTTGTAACATAACATCAAGGTAGAGAGACCCATTGCTGAAAATCTGTTAGATATTCAGGAAAAAGAAAAAGGATGACAGCCTGGAAAAGAAGGAACTGAAACCCCAGGTACATCCATGTCTCCATCTAAATTCTCATACAGCCCTCATTATTGCTATATCTTAATAGAAAGACTGAAAACTGCAGTGTGTGTTTATCTGATTTTCATGTGTGAGAGTTCAGAATCTAGGTAAAGAAACCTATTTCCCTGGTCACCTGAATAGCCTGGTTCCTACTTAGCTTGCCTAGTTGTTGTCTTTGCTTATATACTTACAATTACTTTGGGGGGGGGGGKGCCCTTTTTTTTTTTTTTTGTAAAGGAGACCAAGTCTTGCAATAGCTGCAAGTAAGTTAGGGGAATAAATGACCAAGCCATGCCAATCATGTTGTCAAAAAAGGGGGAAAAAACCAAAGCAAAGAAAAACAGGATATATGACAGATAACAAGATGGAGAAATATGTCTTGTCTCATGCATTACCACATTATATTGGGAAATTAATATCATAAAGGTGTGTCATCAAGCTCATCAGTTGCTCCAGCACTATCATTCTATAGCTGCCATCATCAGCCAAGCACCTTGAAAATGCTGAACTCTATAATTTCAGTGGAGTACACAACATACAAGTTATCCCTATGCAGATACAGTTTTCTGGTTCTGTTTTTTTACTATGCTGTGTCCCTTATTTGGTCTCATATTATTATAATATCAGCTAAAATACTTCTTGATTACAATGATGGAAGTAGTTCAACCTGGCAGGATTCAAAATATCCCCCTGCCCCAATACATTTCACATGCACTAAATCACTGATAAACTCCCAGATTATAACTTGAATTCAGTGGCCAAATAACTGAAAGGTCTGCACACAGTGCACCCTGAAAGCCATGCTGAACCTATCCTCACAAATCTGTACAAACAGCAGACTTACAGCGGTGGCCCCAGATTTGGCCATAGGTCCTGCTCCCCATGCCCGGGTACTTGCTGTGCTCTTGCACAGCTGGCATGTTGTTCTGCTACCAAGAATGTGAGGCAGCCAAGTGGCTGGAAGTCGCCAAGTCCAGCTCAGAGAAAGCATCATTTCAGAGCAGCGTGCATAATACAAGCCGTATAAAACCCATCTGGCTTATTGTCATTCTCTGCTTTCCACAGGCAGCTCCTCTGGCCTCCCTGAAAAGGGCTCAACTTGTTTATTGTCCTTTGACTCATTACATTTTCAAAATTATTTGGGGAGGGAAGTGCCACACACTTCATGTGCTGCTGAAGTATTTTCTTTTCTATTATAAAATTCTGCCTCCATGTTTAAGGTTTTTTCCAGGAAACAGACATATTCACAAAATCGAATCCTTGCTCTAAGTAGTTGTAAGTCAACCAACAACAGTCTGGGTACTAAATTTAAGCGTGCAGTAACTTAAAATGTCAAATGAAATTTGTTAGAGTTATTGCAACTTGTTAAGAATGCACACTTTGAATACTAATTAAACATCTGAAATGCAGCCTGTATAGGTCCAGCACATAAGATTTCATTACAAACTGTGTCCTTTAACATATTCAAAACCACAGTTCTGATCAATACAGTCAAGGTGTTTAATGTTCATCTTTCAGTTTTCTTTTTTCTGGACTACACCCAAAAGAAACAGAGATGATGAAAATGTGGCAGTACATATTTGCAGTCAAGTGATGCATACCTTCTTGGGTCTTAAATAAAATATAGATTCCTCATTGAAATATGTTTAAAATATTAAAATATGCTTCTTAAAATATATTAGGACCTCAAATTGAAATTCTAAATGCTAGTCACATAAGGCCATAAAAACTCCCACCTGTGCTAAATTACAGGATGTGGATCATGGCACAATAGATGGACCAACTAGCCAAAAGGAAATCCTAACCACAAGCTCAGGCTTAGTGCGGGAAAGCTTGTTTGGATTACAGCTTTGAGATGGAAGCATCTTTTGTCAGATTCCAAACTATGTTATGAACAGAAAAAGTGGCAAATTTCTTCAGGGGATCAAACCAAACAAATCTGATTTAAGGCAATAGGAGCTTCAGAACTTGTCTGGATCTCATGACACTTGAGTTTTGTTCCCAGTTCCGCCACTAACTTCTAGGCTGCATTGGCAGAGCATCTCTTTCTGTTTCTTTTCCCAGTTGGGTACATGTTTTTAAGTAAATGCTTTATTCACCCAGGATGTAATTCCAGTTATGGGCTCACATTGAATTTTGTGAGATGATTTAGCCAAATATAATAATTTAAAAAATCAAATATTTCTGTGTGGATATTTTTCAGCAAAAGACTGTAGGCTTTCTTTGTATTTTGAAGCCTTACTTCACTGAAAAATTTACCTACAATTTAACAATAAAAAGGACCAATTCCCCAACATTTTATTTCAGATCACATTATTGTGATTATGTTATTTTATTATCAAAATTCTAAATTTTAATTTTATAAAATGTCTGTAAGATTTTATTATTAAAATATTATTACTTTTCAAGTCAACCAAGAAAGGTATCTAAAAGAGATGACCTTTGATAAGCAACCCAAAACAGATATCTAACTTCAGATAGCTAAAGCTGGGTAAGGTAAATACCACCCTTAGCATATGGCCCAACAGAATTTATTTATCAGACACAAGCCATGTCTGCCCATGCCCTGAACTAGCTCAAAACTTGGTGACTGTGCTAGCTCATACTAATACCTAACCTGCACCTAATCATAGCTCATGCCTCCTAACCTGCACCTGCGAGATGCAAGATTGGCATATCTTAGAATAATGGGATTCAGCTTTCTGGTCAATTTTCCAGAGTTTATGAGAAGACTGCATTAACAGTTAATACAAAACGTGTTACCTCTAGGAGACTGCTTTTTGGCTATTCTGCCCTTCTGATAGGGCAGAGAGCAGCCTTTTTTGCCTCTGCCGCAAGCCATTCTCCATGTGCACCACAAGCACCATAAATATTTCTGAGGATCAGGCCTAAATGTCCCTACTTGCTGCTAATAAACATTATCATTAGCAAGAGTTAATAACTAATTTCTCCCTAGTTAGTTAAACCAGTTGTTTATGAAATATCTAGCCCATTTATTTTGCCCCAAATTTACTTTCAGCTTTGTTGGGACACGACTAGAAACAGGGATGTCACTTTACCATTGCTAGTAATAAATCCCTCTCACATTTAAAGAGACTTTAGTGCTTGCCTTTACATGTATATAGAAATTTTGCAAAGTTAACTGTACAGGTCTGAGTTGTTTTAATTCTGTTTTATCCAAGTACAAGCTGAGTTTTCAAAAGCTCAGAGTTTTCCTATTTTGTATCAGTTACACTTAACCTCCCACAAGATTTGAGCCAATGGTTTTCTATTGCTTTCTCATGCTCATACTATTACAGCTGAATCAATTTGTGTTTCTTAATAGTCACAGCATGGACTGATGACTTCCAGTTTCTGTGCCAGCCACATTGCACAAAAAGCACTTACGCCATACATTAAGAAGAAGAATTGCAATAACATTTAGTAATTCAGTGAAACCAACACTGCTTTTCTAAACAATAAGGATGATTTGTATCACACCGTGATACAAATAACAGTATATGCTTAATACAACAGCAGAACATTGAAACCAAACAGTGTAAAAGACTTAAGCGACTGAACCACTATACARTAGAAAATGGGCAGGAAGGAACTCCTCACCTTCCTCAACCCAAAACATGGTACCTACAGCTAGATCATTCCTGGCAGGTATTTGACCAATCTGTTCTTAAAGGTCCTGCAGTGATGGCTAGATATGTTTGTTGCACCCTTTCCAGGCAACTCATTTCCCAATTATTTGAAAACTTTTTCTGATATGTCACCACTTTTTATCTTCGTGCAATTTAAGCCCATAATGTCTTGTTCTATAAAATGTGAACACAGAAAATACACAATTTCTTTACTCTGCCTTCAGTTTGCTCTTCTAAACAACCGCAGACCCTTCAGACTTTCCTTATGAGGCACATTTTCTAGTTTTCTGAGCCTTTTAATTTCTTTCTGCACATTCCTTACCACTTCTGAGTATAACAGACGACAAATTCACATATATCTTACAGACAATACTCTTTTTGATGTCACCAAGTATATTTACCTTTTTCAAAGTAGTATGGTATTGTCCAGTCATTTTCAGCTAGTCTTGTTTTAATCTCTCAACTGTTTCCTGCAGAACTATCTTAACCATTTTCTTTCCCAGCTTATACTTGGTTGATTATTTATGCTTACTTAGAACCTCACACTTATTGAATTTTTATACTTTATATAAAAAACACTTAACCTGTTTGTAAAGATCATCCTGAATTATAATTCCTGTCCTGAAACAGTCTTTTGACACCCCCCCCCCGCTTTGTGTTGTCTACAAATTTAACATGCCCACTCTATTTCATCCTAAATGTTGTGAATGAATAAACTGATTAGGATGAACCCCTGCAGAACTGCTCATTTCATCCTTCTGTTCGATTAATTCTTCCTGCTTTACAGAGAACTGTTGACAACTACTCTGAGTGTGGTTTTCGGGCAAGCTTTGCTTCAATCTTATTTCCTGGATGATATTTTGTGCATCAGGTGTCAGTTTCTAAAGTCTTACAAAACTACAGCTATATGACATGTACTGCTTTTCCCCTGAAATACAGAGAGTTTTCACCTGTTCATGAATGAAAATTATATTGATATTACAAAATTCTTGACAAATCCAAGTAGGCTGCTATTCATCTAGTCGTCTTCTAGGTGCTTACAAGCAGGATGATAATTTGATAATTTGTTTCAGGATCCTCCCTGGGTGAAAAACTGTAGTTTTCCATTTATTTGAAAAAGGGAGAAAGAAAATGAAAGGAAATAATGTAAAATGAATTGATAACAGTTTCCAGGTGGAACCAGAGGAAGAGATATTTGACTTGATATATTTGGGAGATGCATTTCTTAGGTGTGACTGATGACAGAAGAAACCCTCAGCACTTTATTTCTCCCTTTTCTCCTCCTTACAGCTCTGGAAGAAGCCCTCAGCACTTTATTTCTCCTTTTTATCCTCCTTATAGCTCTGGGAGCTRATCCAAACTATAGCGTGTATGTAAAAAGTGGACATTTTAAATTAATGTTTTCCTGTGAACGTTATTAACGGACATATATGCCCTTCCTTCAGTCAATGTCAATAGCTTGAGTAAGGGCTGGAAACGGCTTAGAAGCAGACACTCAGTAAGTGACTATCAGCATATTTTGCATTTGTTTCCAGCTGCTGCTAACTGTCACATGCTCTCTCACCATATACTTTTTTGAAACTAGGTAGAACACAGTTTCTAAGGTAGGAATTCTGAGCATTGCTGGAGTGCTGAAAATAAAAAATGACAAGGAAACAGTGGTGTTTTCACTCAGGATCAGTGAAAGAGGAAAATGAAAATCGTTTGGAAAAATATATCTGGTAAGATAAGGTTTCATTATGGAAATGATTAAAGGAGAACTCACATTATTTCTGTCACTTCATAACATAGCTCACACAAGCCTCTTTCAAAATAAGCATGATGTGAGAAGCAAATATCAAAACTTCCTGAATGCTCAGAGTAGACGTAGGTCCTTTTCAACTGAATGTTTTTAAATGGAAACACAGATTCTTTTCTCAAATGCAAAATGTTTCATAATGACAAAATCATTTTAGTAAAGTTTACGCCTGACATTCCATTTTCTGAGGTCCTGTGCTCTCTGGTTCAGGTACAGAAATGAAGGAAAGCTCTTGATTTTCCCTTGTTTTTGCCTTTTTCCAAGATGGCTGCAAGAGCTAGCTGAGCAGGCAGGAGGAAATTTTGCTTCTCCACTAAGGTCTTGAGATAAATGTTAAAAAAAGACTTTTTAGAATCTGAGCTGGATCCTTTTCCTCAGGCTTCAGGGATCTAGAAATAAAAAATGGCAATCCACTGGCTAAGAAAAGAATAAGAGTTTTTTTGAAAAATGTTTTTGAAAAAAAACCAATAATGGATTGGTGGTTTGTCTAGGGATCAACCATCTGTTGAGGAGATACAAATATCTCAAAGGGAAGAGTGGACATTGGCTGAACTTCTTTACAGCTGATTACAATTAACTAGCATTGCAAAATAATTTGAGATATCTGCATGGCTGGGAAGTACACCTTCATGTCTGAGAAAATTAAAAGGCTATACTCTTAAAGAACAAAGTGGGAATCAGGGAAATTTGCAAAACATTTAAGGAAAAAATGTTTTTTTATTTGCAAAATATTATGAGAAAGGAATGCAAAAGGATATGGCAGGGACACTGAAACCCCATAAACCTGCAGAGGATGCAGAGGAACATTACAGTGCACTGTTCCATTAGTATGTTATTCCTGGTACATTATTCAATTATTCAGTTAGTTAACAGCAGCTCTAGTTTTTGAACCCTACTATAAGTTTTCAGACTTCAGCAGAAGAAAAACAGGACTCATTTGTGCAGTAGTTAGAGGAAAAGGGTCTTGCAACTATGCTGTCAGTGAAAAATGGAACTTTCTTCAAGAGACAAAGCTTGACAGCTGAATTTTATTAAAGGTTTAATGATACTCTCAACTCTGTTCAATTCCTTAAATAAAGACACTTTTAAGATCCTCCCTGCATGTAAGAATTGGTAAAATAATCCTACTGATTGTGCAATTTTGTGATGATGGAGTAGTAAACAAAAGACGACTGTTTGAAATCAAAAATCTCCTTTTGATTTTTCACTACAAAGAGATCAGAGGAGAAAATGTGAGAGGCAGGCATTATTATGTCCTGTCCAATGCACTGAAAGACCAGCAGCAGCGTATGCCATAGCTAGTTTAGGGTACTACCCTAGAAAAAGACTTCAGTTGAAACTGTTGCCAAGGAGAATGGATTGGGTCAAATCCTTTAATATTGTGAGTCGTTCTCATTTAGAGTTAGACTTATCTCAGTGATACTCCTCTTGAGCTTACCATTGATTACAGACCTTGATCTGTACAGATCTCATACACACAGTGCATCTTACTATTGAATGGGTAAAAAGGAAATCCTAATGTGGTCTAGGATATAGAAAGGGTTTTTTTTTCCTTGAGCCTATGAAAATTTATTTTTAATCTGTTCAATGCATGGTAGTAACAGGGGCTTAATAAGCAGAGCTTAAATGAGCAGGGAAGAGAAATTTCATCTTGTCAGCCAGCTTGTTTGCACTTACAGTTGATGTCACAGAGCTGGTGAGTAGTAAATAAAAATGGTGGCAAATTTTTTGACATCTACAAATAGTCAGCTGCATCTGGGCAGTAAATAATATGAAATGCAAGGCTTTGAGGGTGGGTGTTTCAAATTTCTTTTTTGTTCTGCCAGAGGGCTTTACACATTGTGACAAAACTGTGGTCTTAGATATTATTTTATGATGAACTTTCAGTAGTGTTTTAATAGCTGAACTGAAAGCAGAAATAAGTTTGCCTCCTGCTGGTCTGGGGGTGATGATGTGGAAGATATGGATCCTGACACTGGCAGAAAGGGCAATTAAAACATTTCTGTCAGTGCAGTATATGACATGTGTATCCTCCATCCAGAAAATTGTTGGTAAATAGTCAGGATAAATTGATAGTCTTCTAAAAAATGGAAGCCCCTATAAACATGTTAATGGACTCTGTCAACCATCTCATTATGACTTTTGAATTTATTGGGCTGTTTCAGCTGAATGTTAGCATGACAGGGTATGAAAGATATTTAATTCCTGCAGGTTTCCTACAAAATACTACAGAGATGTATGAATGAAATCTGCAGAAAATTCTGGAGTGTGAGCTCAACTGTATTGCTAGATATTAGAGAAATCACACAAAAGAGAATATTATGAATGCATCAGCCTCTTAAAAAGCTTTGATGAACTTTCATAACTTATTAAAAACAAGGGTAAGTCAATCATGATGCGCGTAGCAGCACAGAAATCAGATTTCATAAATTTCACTGCTCACAGAACAACTTGACAGGAAATGCCCTGTGACAAAAACAAAGTTAGTGATAGAGTGTTGTGGGCCATGCATACACAAGCTCCCCAACAGTGGCATGTCTTTGTTTTTTAAATTTCCATAGGGTTTTCCTGTGGTTGAAGGTTTAGAAAGCCATTCATTTTAGAGATTATTAGGGATGATTGCAAGTCTGACTCTTAAAGACTAATTGTCACTCTGCAAAAGTCCAGAGCTCCATATTACAGCATTGTATTATCTGGAATACTGTAATTTCTACGCCTTGAAAAGAGCCTTCATTCAAGGATAGGTCTCTCTGATGGTGTGCTACAGAGAAGTCTCAAGCAGCATCACTACCTGCTGGTCCTGTTCCTAAAATCTTTCTGCCATCAGCTACAGTCAGACCAAGGATATGTGATAGATGGACCTGTGGGGTGGGATTCATCTCTAGATTCAAATATCTAATTATAGGCTCTATATGTGAGGTAGGTGTTTAAAGCCCTGTTATACCAGTGGAAATCTAGAGCTCAGCTCAGCTGCACACCTGTAGGTGTCTAGTGCTATTTCAGATACCTCTGGGTGTCCTGTCTGACCTCCAGCTGCAACTCCAGAAAGCCACAGGTCTCCCAGATCCTGTGTCATAACTTCCAGGCCAACACACATCTCTGAGAAACCCTTGGATGCCTCCCATGTCACTTGGCAGCTACTTGTGGGCATCTGAATTCAGCCCTTAGTCACTGCAGTCAGTAGGGTCCAGAGAACTATTTCTCAGCCTAAAGTAGACACTCACGTTTGGTCAGCAGACTGCATTGACAAGATTTTCATTGACCTTAATGGGAGCTCAGATTTCTTGCTTGTATGTGGACATTTAGAGAGTGATTTAGGTGCCTAAACATAGGCATCTAGTACTATTTTAGATACCCTAGACCTCTGAAGACAAGACTGTACCTCGGTCAAAAAGGTTTTATTTTTTGAGCTGCTCATTGTTCTTAATATCATAGATTTATACAACCACTGTCAGAGCAGATACTTAACCTATATTCAAGCATAGAAAAGCTATTAAAATCATTAGCTGAAACTCTCTGTGTTGTCGAGTTGTCAGAAAGAAAAAGCAGGTAAGTTTGGCAAAATGAATTCCAGGCACTGGGGTTTATGAGATCACATTACAGGACAGTAATTGTGAAATACTGACATTTTGGATATTTTCTCTTTGTATTTGTATGCTGTCCCTATTCTAACTGTAAACTTGGGTTTGTTCTGTAAAGTGGTGGTCAATAAATGTGCAACAAAGGAAAAGGAAGGCAGAACTCAAAATGTAACCTGTTGAGGAGAAATCTGACTTTTCCTCAGTTTTGAATGAACCCCTTAAAGATTTTGTTTTACTTGAGGTTTTCAAATGATTATTGCTAATCTACACTCATCTCCTCATCTCTTTGTGGTAGAAAAGTGTTTTCATCTGCAGCATGAGCTGAAAAGAAGTGTGGAAAAGCCAGCAAATAATGATGGAAAAGCAATTAATAATTCTTGGCAAATTTGGGTAGAGGTTTGGTTCAGTTGTCTATGACTTAAACTTATATTCTTCATCATCAAACTTTTCTGAAGTTCTGAAACCCAATGAAACAGAGGATAAAATTCACAGGTGGTTTAAGTCACCATCAATAATGCTACCTGCCAAGAACCTAGCAAGAATCCTGCAAGTCATATTTTTTATGTTGCTGATAACAAAATGGTTCATCAATTTGTACAGGTCAAGAAGCTAACACATTCTCCCACATTTTGGCATGCTTCTTTTGCCACAGCTTCAGCTTTGGAACATAAGATTTAGCATTCGTAACAAGGTGATGGATGCATATTGTAGAACACATTCCTTACCCTTAGAATTCAAATTGCCAGCAGGTCTATTTGATGACACTAGCAATACCAGCTTCTGAAGTCTTTCTTTAGTAATCATCACAGGTTTTCCTATACAGCCACCCACTCTACCTCTGATGAATAAAAACACAGACAATTTGGGTTTATTGCCAAGATGTTATGACACTTATGTGCAGCTTTTGGTGAACTTAGAAACAGTTGGCATTCCTCTAAATAATCACAGAACAATAATTTTGCAAATCCATATCTCCATCTATTATATAATAAATCATCTCCACCTTTATGACACAACTCTCCTTTAGAGCTACATGTTTCTTTCACGTGCCCAAATGGTTACATGAAAGACTGAACATGTGGATATGCTGCTTTATCTACTTCATTAATAAACTGAAATATCCCTGACAAAACCTCTCACATTCATTTCTGTCTATCAATATTTTAAAACCTGTCAGGGAATTCCAATTAATCAGATGCCACTGGGAAAAAAAATACTCAGCTACCTACACAGGCAGCTAGGAGTGGTAAGAATGAACTTCGTGCCCTCATTCCACTTCAAAGCTGTGTACTTCAAGCCTGACAAAATAGCTTTACATTACCTCCTCCATACTCATTACTAGCTAGACTGTCATTAAACAGAACATTCAAAATGGCACTTAGTTCATGAACTTCTGTGGGAGACATTCTCAGAACAAAAGCGATGCTTTAATCTTGATAGGTGAAGTGCATTACATGAGCTATYGTGACTGATATTTTCAAAAGGTACTGGGGAAATAGATATAGGTAAGAAAAAAACAAAACATAATATGATGCTATTAAAATCTTTCTGCCTCTGCTGCAGCAGTGTAAGTCCCAGATCTGTAACTAGGTGAAAATTTGCACTAACTTCTTAAGACAGCTGGTCGAACATCTTCATGTTAAAGTCCATTGCAGCTGAACTGGTCCTACAGTCAAAACCGTAGACAGACCTAAAAGTCCCTTGGTCCTCTCCATTACAATCCACACTGATTGGATTGTGGTTGTCCCATGGGTGAGAAGGGAAAATAATGGGCTGAAGTTGACTGAATGTTCTGCATATACTAAGAGGAACCTGACTGAGAGCAAAGTCAGGCTATGAGTACCGCTCCAGGGAACAGCACTGACTCTGTCTCAGGATCCTGAGACTCCTTTTTCCTAATGGGCAATTTCAAGAAGTTTATGGATACCAAGAGCCATGAAAGGACCAGAATGGGTGATGAGGCCAGTGCAGAGGTTCTCAGTAGCTAAAAGCATCATCAGACCCAGTCGCTGTTAAAGAATTACAGAATCTAGGTTGCCACAATCTTAGAGATGGAAAGCTACTCTGTAGGCCYTTTGCAGCTTTCACAGTCTCCTAATTTTTTACCTTTAGACCTTTTATCTACTTCTGGGAATGCTGCCAGACTGAAAGGACTTTGCCAACAAAGCTGTCTAGCCTTGCTGTCTGTGTCCCTTCCCAGACAGTTTAGGTGGGTACCTGAACATTCATGTGGCAGCCTGCGCCAGTGACTTAGAAACCATACTGTGCAACCCCCTTGACATATCCTCACACAAGACCAGTCCCTCCCCTAGACTCTTCCTCCTCATGTTTTCATTCTCCCCAGAACTACATGGCAGCACTATTAAAAAATGAGAAGCTGAGATACATTTTGACATATAACCAATCATTTCTTCTGAGCAGAATTGCATGCAGTAGATTCAAGTGAGACACAACTTGTATTGTCAACACCTCCTCTTCTCTTCTGCCTTCCCCCACTCCAAATAATTATCAATCATCTAAATATGTCAAAATTTATAAAATATAAGTAGCCTGTGACAGCAACAAAATACCCCCTCCCCCACCCTGCCCAGGATAGGAAGCTCTCCCACTGATCCTGCCTAGATGACTCTTCCTGTCCAGGAGTTCACAGTGGCTGCTAATACATTGTAAATGCCACAGCATGCCCTGAGGTGCTGGTCTACCTGTCATCCTGATCAGGGAGCTGGCCAGATCCTGCTGTAACTTTCTTTCAGCTCTTTGAATGCCAAGGTGTGGTACCTCCCTGGGTCAGGACGCTGCCATCACACACACCTGGACCCAGGAACTCCACAGTGCTCTGGACCGTCTAGTTCACACATAGCTAAAATGTCCATGGCACCACCTGACATGCATTGGGCATGTCACATACATGCATTAGGCTGTATTTGGCTGGGTTAGCTGCATGGATTCACATCTAGTATGCATCTAGTATCAGAGTTGCYATCTTCTTCTTATATCCCTCTTCTTATCTAACCCTCGTCTGTCAGATGTTGTCTTCCTCATAACATAAAAGCATACAATCACAGCTTGCTATCCTTAGTCCCTTTCACCAAATCTCCACTTCTAGTTCTCTCTCAGCCCCTTTCCCTCAAGATTAAGACTAAAACATACCCTCCCTTTATTCCTCTCTCAGGAATATTCCAGTCGTAAAGCCTACCATGAACAGAGAGGCTGCTGAAGAGGATGAAGGATTGCCTATCTGTCTGTCTGGAGAGAGAACAGTAACTATACCCACCTTCTTTTACCCCATCTCTAGTACTCATATTCCACATGCCCCTCACCAGGGAATATACTGCATGTCTGCCAGTCCCTCAGAAATACCCTTTTTCACTTTTTGTTTTGGCAGTTGAAGTTTTGTCTGTTTTCACAAATTCTTGCATTTTTCCCCAGTATTCAGCAGACACATTTCAGTTAACACTTGGAGATAGTGCCAGGAAAATCCATGAAAGTTAATAAAATAAAACCATCTATTCCATAGACCTGCATTTTTAGAGGCCAACAATGTCTGAAGTCCACATTGGAGGGGGCTCAGGCCTGATCTCCTGGTTTGACACTGACTGGCAGGGGCCATGACCTAGTCTGTGGGAGTTAGCAAGCAGCAGAAATGAAGATTCAGAATACGAGATATAGAATCTAACACGCATAACATTTTATAGCACAGCAAGTAGAAGACAGGGATTGTCCATAAAGTATTTTATTACATGACCTTCCTGATTTTTCCAGGAGAGTGGCTACAGAAAGTGCAGGAGGTGCCTATGGCCTCTTTTCCACTTCCTACTCCCAGCCCTCTGCCAGCTACTTCTCCTTTTTTTTCTGCATATGGTGTGAGTTGACAGCACACAAAAGGAAGCTGAGGAGGAGGAAGAAAGAGGAGATCAGGCTAGCTGATCTCAAAGACCTTCTGTCTCCCCTTAAGAAAAGGAAATACACATTTCACAACATTCTTGCAGCTGTAGAGTAATGGAAGCAATTTAGACAAAGGTTTCATAAGCCAGAAAGTATGCACTGACTGCTATGCATTAACTGTTCACATAATGTTGACCAAAAAGGAGCTATGCAAAATTTAGATTAACGTGTACCCTGCCAGACATCCTGGAAATGAAGTAGCGATGCACAAGGGACTGATGCGCAACACGGGAAAAGATCTTCCTGTTAATAGAGAAACTTGTCTGGACAGCGGGCAGGAGACAGGGATAAAAGTCTCACTGCAGACACCAGCACGGATGGGGAAAACAGAGCAAGTGTGATGTCTGATCCATGTGTCCAGACCTTCCACAGACTGAGCACCTTTGATACAGCAGATTTACCTCCCACACTGCCTTGATGGTTATTAACTTTTCAATTCCAAATGGACTGGAACAGAGCTGCGGGAATCAGATATTGCCAGCCTCCCTTTTCTTACAGCAGCCCTATCTCAGTGCCCGGCAGCATTTTCATGTTAATTGACTTCCACAACAAGGAAGAGCTGAGCTAGGGACATATCACTATGATCACTTTCCTCCCTGTCCTAAAGTTCTCCCTCTGCTAGCAATTTCCTTATGTTTGCAAAAGCCAGTCAGTAATTAGCATGGTGTTTTTCAGACATCTGCAGAAAGCTGTCCCCAGGGTGTCCACCCATAAAAATACCCACAGTGCAACAAGATCAACATCTAATAGTGTACAGGGAGGCATAAAAGCACTACCACGTGCTTTTGCTAGCCAGACAATGCCTGTAAACACTGCAGTCATATTCCCATAACCTAAATCTAGACTGTCAGTTAATGCGGTGCTACACAGATTCAAGTTTAATAATTGTAAAATTTCAGCTTCACTTATGTGCTTTGTAGCATCTTTAGGAAACAACTACCACTCTCCTTTGGTCTTCCTTGAATATACATGCATATCTAAGCAGTCAAACACCCAGCTAGAGATCAACACCTGGGTTCCTCAAGCAGAAGAGCATGTTGTGGCTTAAATAAAGGTATTGTATTCCATTCAGTTACACTACCTAACTACCTTATTACATGTTTGTGGGTGCTGTATGCAATTTAGCAAGATAGAAAATTCTTCTGCAGATACTAAATTTTAAAGAAGAACAGTTTTTTTCCTCTTAATTTGGCATTCAGCTATCCATCAGGATAAGCAATAAGTATCTTGGCAGATAATTTGGGACATATGGCTTTGAAAAACCGATAATTTAAAAGTACTTGGATAAGTTTCCTCAACTCATTCACCTTAAATCCTGTTATTCTCTTTTACATGTTCTCTAGCAGCTGGTGCAGCTAAAAAAGAATAGAAAATATGCAAGTGACAAAATGACCTTTTCTTGAATTATTTTAATGTATACCACAAAAGTCTCACTCACAAACTGAGTAACAGAAGGAGTTGAATACAATTCAAAGCTGTTAAATATATATGCCTCATCTGTAGTCACCAGATGGCACCAGATATATCCATATACTGATAATCAGCTTAAAACCGCTGTAATACATCTTTGTCTTTGAAATACACAGCACATTACATATGGATATTAGCTGAAACCTAGTATTTGAGCAGTCAGTAGACTAGAGAGTTTAAATACAACTTCAACAAAATCTGAGTAAAATGTCCCAAAATTTTTTCTGAGGGGGACCGTATTTAAGAGGAAGATTCAGGGGCACCTACTAATTGTAAAGGTATTGGCTGGAAAATATTTACAAAAATACAAAAATAATATATTATTTCAATTAAATGTATTGATTCTTACTCCAAATTAACATCTTATTTACACATTTTTCCTTACGTTTTTAACTACTTAAATGTTTTTAAAGAATCAAATTTTGGGGAAAAAAATTCGAAAGAATACATTTCAGTTCTCCTGAAGAACTGTAGCTTTCTGTTTATATAAGCTGAAGCTTTTTCAAGCTTTCTGGCATTGCCAATGAGCTTTCGCCTTATGGATGAAATTCCATGTTTAAAAAATGTTTTACAAATATAATCACGTTATTTTATGAGGCTGAAGCTGAAATTAGCTATGCCTGATACCCAGTATGTTATCTTCATGAATATAAAAAACAGTGATAGCTAATTCATTTGACTGTAAATCACGAGTCATTAGTCTTTTCTTTATTTGAATGCTCATAACTTTCATCACTGATGAAAATATTTGGGAAACCAAACTGTTTCTTGAGCTTGGCAGTGTTTTGCAAATGCATTTTTCTTATTCTCTATTCATCTGTCTTCTCTGTGAATGGCTTTTCATCAAGGGCAAAAAACCAAAAAGGGTGAAATCTTGACCTCACTGAAATCAGTGGCAAAATTCCCACTAACTTCAAGGGGCCAGGATTTTACCACACATGACCAACTTTACACACAGAAGATGGAAAACCAAACAGACAAAGCTATCGTGTTATTAAAAGCACAGAGTCTGAACATGAATCATCTAAATAATATGGCAAATATTTACAAATAACAAAAGTAATGTAAGAAAATCAAGCTGTAGTTTGAAATGGAGAGCTTCAGATGGAACTTCAGTCCAAATACTAAAAATATAAACTTTAAGCATCCATATTTTATATCTTTAGACTATTGTAATGAATTTTCAGCCAGCATGCTACTTTTGATTATGCTAAATATATACAGTTGTATCTGCTTCACTGCAGCAAAATGTTTACTGCAAAAATGTAATTCACATGTACATTCTCTTCAGAATGACCTGTTCCTAAAAATGAACAAAACCCATAGAAGACTAATAGGTATTTGTGTCCCCAGTGCAAACAATGGCACGTGAGTGCAAATAGCAGTTTGTTTAAAGGTCACTTTGCAAGCACTGGCTTGCATGCAACTATTTGCTTTTGCAATGGCCAGGCCTAGCCCAAATGGAGATGTCTCTCTGGTCAAATGATCTATGATTATTCTGTATGCTTTACACTAATGTGCAGAGCCTCAGCAAGTACAGCTCTGAAATGAGAACATTACTTAGCTTTAGTAATTACCAATTTAGTAATTAGCAATTTAGTAATTAGTAGCTGTGGCACCTATCAAAAAATAGTCCTGAAAGTCTAACGAGCAGCCTGAAATTTAGGCACCTTATGCAAAGTAAATCACTCAGCTCCCTCTATAGCTCATCGAGAAAGCAGTTTATGATCTCCTCTTAAGAGATCTTAAGAGAAGTAACTAAGAAAGGCAGCATGAATTGCTCTCAGGGGATCTCCATTTTTCTCCACTGACTGTAAGGGGAGCCTAGACAACCAGATCAGAGTAAACACATAACTTCGTATGGCTACCATTAAATAAGATTAACTCTACTCTATGATAACAACTTCTATTATAGAAGATGGAGAATGGAGACAGATGGTTTACGTGACTTGGCACAGGGCCTCTCACTGAACCTTCTGGATCCTAGTGCACTGCATGCTGAAATGTCCTTCCTCCCATACGTTGTATTCCTGTCTGTACTATAGGTTGAGAAATAATGAAATGAGCAAAAATAAAGTGAATCTAGTTTTATTCCTCTTCCTGTGGCATGAGTCTGTTGTCCTATAAAGGAGCTCTGCTTTTAGCCTCTAGAAAAGAAAGCAGGCATGTATATTTGTACAAGACACAATATTTCTTTCTTTCCATAGCAAAAAAGCATAGTACTCATTTTATCACCAAAAATTATACTCTTAGGCTATCATCTGCAATTCTATCCATAGCAAGTACACAATACTGTAATTAAAGTATATTTTATGCATTATGTATGAAAGGGCTCTAATCATTTCAACATACTATTCATTGAAATACATTAATACAGTACCTATAATACATGAAATGAGATAGATGAAAATAGAATACAACCTTATAACTATTTATAGGTCTTCTCATCCTGGAGGATTCCTAAGAATATCGGAATTTATGGGCTGTGTTATCCCATCTCACTAGTTTCTCAAAATGAGAGGGATGTGCAAGAGGCTAGCTACCTCCTAGAGACATCTCAGAGCAGTCCAAGGGGAAGCAGAGTAGGTATCACATTTATTATGAATGAGACGGTTTGTATATAGTGATTTTTCCTTTCAGAGAAGACAAGACAGGGAAAGGAGTTTTTATCTGTACACGATCAGATGAAAGACTATTGCAGACAGGGCTGAAGTTCAGAGCAATTGGGTCATGTCTCACAGTGTCTCTTGCAGAGTAGAGAAATGCCAACCTCCACAGGGAAATAAGACATTCCCTGGCGAGACCGTCATACTGCCTGGAAGTTAACACTTCTCAACTGTTCACTTCTTTTCCCTCCTTTTTAGCTGAGATGTGATAAGTGACTGCATGAATGCTATTTGCCTAATTCAGTGCAAAGTAAAATGGGTTTATCTAAATTTGTGGKTTTGGGCTGTAAAATGAATAAGGAGATCTTATGTGCCAGTCTCAGCTCAGCCTATGCTTAGAAGGTGGCAATCAGTGGATCATTATTTTTTTAAACCATCAGAAATCTCATAAGCAAAAACCTAACTGTATTGTCAACTTCCAGATTTTCCTGAGTGAGTTTATTATGAATGCAAAGCTCTGACCTTCTTACTGCACAGTCTTCCAAAAAGGGGTTTTGTGGGTAATCAGTTAAGTGTGAGCCTGATTCTGGCCTTACAGAGAAGACAGTTAACATTTCACTCCACTGTACATGGAGGACCTCATCATTCAGGCTGAGCAGCAGGAAGATGCAGATCAGTTTTATCCTTAAGTGTTGGAAGATAGCTCTCATGTGACTTAACCATATTAAACCAATAATCCTTGTGGACCTATGCAGATTTGACTGAATGGCAGAGATGTTTAAACACAAATGACTATGATACATACAGCATCAAAAACATTGATTTTCTGATTTTAAATGCCTGTGTTTGAGGATGAGGATTAGTTTTGTTTTTCTTATGCTTACTTCCTTTGCACAGTTTTTCTCTTTTCAATAGAGAAGACTACAAACCTAAAGGAAATCCTGCACATACCTGTTTCTCCCCACTGGGCTTCTTGTGGTTTAACAGCAGCTCCACGGCACCAACTACCTCCTTTCTTATGGCATGCAACAGGGCATCTCCCACATATACATTAAAGCTTAGGAGCAGCTCAATGAGCTCAAGGTTCTCATTTTCAATAGCAATCAGGAGTGCAGTTCTTCCCAGGGGATCAATGCAGTTAATATTGATCTTAAAATAAATTTCTGCTTCTTCCAGAGCTTTCTTCACACTGGCATAATCTCCTTTCTCCACGGCATTCAGATATGCTTTCTCTGAATGGGACAGTTCTGATTCTGCTCGTACAATACGAAGAGGGATGCGATCTCTGTAGGGAGCATTGACACTTCTTTTGTAGTAGAACTGGGCCATATTTTATGCCATTCTAATACTTTGTCTCTGCAATATGAAAAGAAATATTGAGTCAATAATGTATTTTTGGGGTACAGTACACCAAAGGAATATCTGCAACCTATAAGCATTTAAAACTCATTCTAAAAGTGTTGTTGAAACATATACAAATGGTATATACCTAAAGAACTTGTGAGATCACCAGCAAAAAAAGGAAAAGAAAACATAAAACCATGTTGTTGCAAATTACCAAAACAAAGCATATCTGTCAGCAGACCTCTCACGTGCATGTATTTCTCAAACCTGTGGCAAGCATGAGGTTATATGATGTAACTTGCACCAAACAGGTAGCTCCACTACACTTAGTTTCTTCATTAAGTTCTGTTACCTCACATTTGCCACAGTTCAAGAGCATGCTTGTACACAGTTACTGCTGCTCAGTAGACAACAGGACACTTTTAAAGGACACTTTTAAAGCTTGATTGAGGTAGTGGTTATGTTACTTAGCGATTGGTTCGGTTGCCCACTAAAGGTGCCTAGTGCTCTCTGAGATGCACTAGGTAACCCTTCTGGACTCCATCAGGGCAGGGGACTTTCACAAGAGCTGTGCACACCTGGTCTCTCTGTGTGAATATCTCTGATATCCTAGACACTAGATGACATTAAATGCTTGTGTGTGAACAGTTGAATCTTCTTATTCGTTTCCTTAGCTTGGGCAGAAAGAACATGATAGAGCTGGAATAGTTATTAGACTTAGTCTCCACAGCTCTTCTGAAGTACCCTTTCACCAAAAATTAGTTTCTCCCAACTTATCTGAGATAGTCCCAGCTTTTGATTCAGTCTCATATGCTATTAGAAAAGCATTCATACAAAATGCTTTTCCAGCCAGCACTTACTGACACATAAGTGTCAGTACAGTGTCTGTATTCTACAATTCTACAGTGTCTGTAGAATTCAGAGACTAAAAAGAAAAACAAAATCCATATAAGCTTAAAGTACTTGAAAATCCTGAGGACTGGTAGATAATGACCATGGTTTTGATTCTGAACTATATAATTTTAAACTAGAATGAATTACTGACACAATGCAACTATAAAAAAACCCTCTGAAATCTTACAGATGATAAAGCATTTCATGCCTCTGTTTTTATTCTGTGTATTTTGTGCAAGGACTTTGCAAAAATAATTCTTTAATTCCTTCTAACAGGATGATTTTCTCCTGGCTATTTCTGCTACCTGAAAAAAAAAGCAAAATGCGACTTAAAAGGCCAGGTTACTCAAGAAATAAATTCTCCTGCAGTTCAATTAGAGGTAGTACAGCTTAATCAAAGAACTGTAGTTTCTTGTCATTTTTTCAGCTGACAATGCAAGTTTGGGTAACGCTGCCTTTTCCTCCATCGCCTCTAGACAAAAAAGAAAAAAAAATTCTCTGTTGAAACCCTAATTTGGAAAATACGATATTTATTTTTGTTATTGTGAGGTTCTGACTGATCAAAAATTTCATCTGATACTGTGAGAAACCTAGAAGTCTGTTCCACTCTCCTTATGCAGTGCAGTGAGAGGTAAGTGCCAAGGCTATTACTGAATTATTTTCTTTGTTTTCCAGAGCAGATCAACAGGGCTTGAGGCACACAAGTGACAGAAGAGGAGAAGCATTAGAAAGAATACCCCTCTGAGCTTATATACAACAACTGAGAAATTGCAGTCCTTTGCAAACAAAATGTTTCCCAGTTCCCCCTCCAAGGTGGTATAGGTCTGCATTCTGAGCCACTAGAGCTTGCCCAATAGGTGGATTATGTTCTGTTATCCTCACTCTAAATGAAATAAAGTACATATCTATTGTACCATTATGTGTCCCTGAAACAAAGATCACATTCTCATTTTCAATGCACTATATTTTACCAGTTTACATTTTACTCTCTTGCTTTTTGAAATTACAAGTTCAGTTAAAGAAGAAAAAGAAGGACGTGGATAATCAGAAGGTGTTCATTTCCAGATTGACAATCCTAAACGTGTGTTTATATGTAGGTATCTAGATGAAAGGTAGGTTGCTACAATCCCATTGCAATCATCAAGATTCAGGGATCCATTCCATTCCTCACCTACAGACGTCTGGTGCCCTCTGAGATGCTGAAGGGCATCCTGCCTGGCCTCCAGCTGTCACTTCAGAATGACTTAGGTCTCTCATAGGGTCTATTTCATATCTGCCAGTTCCACAGGGATATGTTTTGGATAACCCCATGGCATATCCAGTGTTTGTAAGAGGATAATTGGATGCTGTTCTGGTCAATTAAGTCAATGCAGCCCAGGTATCTATTCATACTACCCTAAACCAGACACCTACATTTGGTCAGCTGAATAGCTCCCTAAATTCTGACTGTATTAACAAACAAACATTGTTCAGTTTCCTATTATCTACAAAGAGTTCCTCAAGACCCCTGGAGGAAACCGAGTGGCTGCAACTGGGAGATTATTGCTAAAAGCTCTTCTCCCTTGAAAACACAGTAAAGAATGAATGGATAGATGCCTCCCAATTTTTTGGGAGTTAAAGTAGTATTTAATTTGCATCAGTGAAATTAGCCATAATGAAGATTCTTATGGTAGAAGAAGAGCACAGTGATTTACAGATGGGATCTACTATGATTATATTTAGGTGATTTTTTTTGTTTTTCTTTTTATGATAAGTCAGAAGAAGAGCTCTGTTATTGCTTCATAGCAAGCCCTAAGGAGAACGCTTGCTGGAATCTCTTGTGTTTACTTCTTCATGGTTCTTGAGTGGGGAAAATTAGATCTAAGCTTAGTTTGTCTTTCTCACATGAGATACATTAGACAGACACGTTCATCCTTCTAAATAGCTGTCCTCTCTTAGTCCTTCTCTCTTGCCCCTCCCACTTCCTGAAAATAATCACCCTTAAATAAGATTTAATCTTAACTAAAAATATGTTTATATGCAATTAGAATGCAGAGACTGATTACTGATACAATATAATCCTGGATGATGATACATACATGAAAAATAATAGTTCACGGGGTGTTTACAGAAGTATGTAAACACTTATTTTGATTTTATCTATGGGTAGATAGTGTTGCATGACAGCAGATACCATGCTATCACATGTAAACATGTGTTTGACAGATTTATAACAGCATTACATGAGAGCTTCACTAAGAACTAGAAGTAGCAAGCAGAGGTAAGGAATGTCTCTATTTGCTTTGAGTTCCTCTGCAGGACCAAGAGTTTGAAGAAACAAGTAGTCTGGCACACTAGATCAGTAGGAGGGAGATGAAAGAAAATTGACAACGTAAGGTGCTAAGCAAAAGTGGAACTATAGTTTCCACAGAATCCATATATCTAATGCAAATAAAAATATTTTGGAGAAGGGATAAAAGCAAAATAACTTGCCTTGAAAATAGGAATATAATCACCCATAAGAAACTCATTACAACCAGAAGCCAATAAATGCCCAGTGAGACAGACTGTACGTGAGCCATCTGAATATTCAGATTCACAGGACTCAACTTTAAATCCTAGAGGAATTTTTGCGGTCCTGTGTCCCTTGTCAGAACTTGACGAGGGGAATAAGGGACTGGGAAACAAGTTTATGACAAAAAAAGAAATACTGATCTTCAGTGGTTTTGTTGCCTGCCATCCCCCTAATCCTGAGTAGGCAGAGTTAAGACATGTGCCACATCTAACAAGATTTATTCAGCATTTAGAGGAACCTAGTCTGAGGTGAGGAAGAGCACTATAGGTTCCTTTGATCAATCTGGAGAAATATCACGGTATCCTGTTTCTATGAAATCTAGATTTTTTTGAACGGAAAAAAAAAGCTGTCAGAATTGACTTTGTGAGAAATTTGGTGATTCCTCCTACCAAACTGATAGCATTTAAAATTAATACTACTTCAAAAATTAATAGTATTTTGATTAGTATTTACTCTCTTACTAATCAACATATGTGTTCACATGTTATTTATTGTATCTCTCAGAAATGGTTGCTCCAAAAGTATTTATTTATTTCAAAAGTATTTATTTCAAAAAATTGACCAATACTTTCTTTTTTTTTTTTTTGACCTTCATATAATACAGAACAGAAAAAGCTCGAGTAAAATACTCAGAAATACAAACCTTATTTGATAAAGGAAGCCTAACATTATTGAGCTATTGCCATTCAAGAGTCCACTGTCCTACCACAAAGCTTTTCCACAATGGCAAGGTACATAGGGTTCCTTCAAGATGCAAATTATCTACTAATCCAGAGAAAGGAGTTACTTATAACACTTACAATAAAGGGTTAAAAATTAATAACATCATGTTGTGCAATGATGATACTTGGTTTCTCACATACTTCATACAAAGAGATTATAGAAGATATTACACCTTTGGAATACCTGAATAACTAGGACCATTTCTGCCTATTTGTAAAACATGCACAGAATATTTTGAAATTTGTGGTGACTAACTGTATACTCAGCTGCTACATGTTTTAAGATTAGAATTTACGCAAGAAAAAAAGTCTTACTGCATGGAAAAAGAAAAGGTATTCCTTTTAAAATAATCTGTTCCAGATTATTATGTTGTAGCTGAAAATATACATGTTTGAAAGTGCATGTTTCTCCAAATACAGTTACAAACCAATAAAGCACTGAGTCTAATTTTCCCACAACAAGAAAAAAACATATCAAAAAGGGTCAACATATCAAAGAGGGTCAGATAGTTTATGCTAGCTTTATGACTTTAGTGGTACTGCAAATACTATTATTCATTACCAAACTAGCTGTAAAAAATGATTGAACAAATATTATTAAAAATATTGATTAATGTTACATTAATTATTTAACAAATTACTCAGTGACTTTCATCCTATTATTTTGACCGCGTTGTGTACTGTATACCTTAAGATCCATTAAAGGATATGTTTTAAAAATACAGTATTATATGTACAAAATATTGCAGCTCACCATTAGTAAAAGGTTTAGCTATAACCCAGGTAATTATAAAACATGAAATAGAATGGATCTATTGAGTTGTAGAGTCAGGCCATTGCCAGTGACAGCAGGCCAGGCAGAATACTTTAGGGCATCTCCAACGGCACGAGATGCTTCTGAATGGGGCAACAGAGGCAACCTCCTATGGAAGATTCATCTCAATTTTAGGTGCACAATTCAGTTATTTAAAGACTGACATCTGTTGTCATATTTTTGTATTGTATAGGAGATATCGTTCCACCTTCCACTGTTTCTCCAAAGGACACCGGGTTCCCAGAGGTCCTGTGTCACATCTGCCAGGCCTGTGCTGATGTCCTGGGCATCTCAAATAGCCCTAAACACCTAGGGTCTGCTTAGGCAACTGATTCCTGCCCTCAGTGTTTACAGCTGAGGGTAAGGCACCTCTCGAATGTGATTTTTTCTGGCTTGTTTTAGACAGCTACACTAGGATGAGAAAAGTCATACCCTTCTATTAACACGGTTAAAACTAATTTAACTTTAAATTCCCTTTCAAATGCTTCCTCAGCTTGATTTATGACTACTCTCATGTTATTACACTTTGTGACCTCTAAAATCTACCTTGCTGTGTGGATCAATCCTTTCTGCCTTGGTCACAGGTTCCCAGTTATTCTTTATTTCCTTTTTGAGCTGATGATTAAGCCAATTAGATTTAGAATGCTTTTCTACACATAATTTTCAAATCTTTTTTTGGAAGCAAAAACTGCAACTATATTTTGAGTTTGTAACTTAAAAAAAAGTCCAGGGCTCCTTTGGATTAACCTCTATTCCAAATGAAATTTGTTTGAATGTTTTAGATGAAGGGAAGCAAACTAATGTCAGTGGGCAAACTGAGTTTCAGAAAGCTTAGAGTTTTGTATACACTGGTGATTATAAATAGTGAGGAGGTTCACCAATACAGCCACTTTTTCAGCATTTAAGTATTATTTCCAGCAGAAAGTTTTTGATTTATCAGAAAATTTTCAAAGACCCGGAATAAGCAGTAGCTTAGGACTTAGAATAGTCCCTTGAAAAGAAAGATAATCTTATTTAAATCTTGTATGACAAGGGCCTGGTGACTACTGAGCTTTTCCAGTGTCTCTCATTCTTTCAGAAACCCAGCATTAAAGGAAAAAAAATGACTATGATATTGGAAGAAAAGGTATGACCAAGTTAGTCAGCTGTCATTGGCTTACAGCAGTTGTTCCTACCAAAGCATACAAATACACTATTTATATAGTGCTTCTTGCCTTCTGGAGCTGTCAGGGAAATACCACCAGCATCTGAGAAGAATAAATAAATAAATAAATAAATAAAAGATAATATTTTGACTGTGAACTCAGTCTTATGAGAATAGATTTCTTTCACAACAGAAATAGTTTCATTCACACCAGCTGCAGACCACTATTTAAAATGATATAGGACTGTATTTTTTGTACATTGTTATTCAAGGGGTGTAGCAACATTTTGCCTTGTTTGTAAAGCTTTAACTTTTTCACTCTGTTTATCATTGCTTGTGGCTTAATACTCTTAAGAAAAGCTGATGTTATTCATTCTACTGATGATAAAATAAATCACTGGAAATTACTTTCCGCTGCTATATCATGTACATATATACACATATATTATAACCAGAGCTAGTCAGAAGTTTCCTGATCAAAGCTAAAGCTCCAAAAAATGCAGTCAGCATTCCTTGGGTTTTACTCAACTTCTCCTTTTGCCTTATATGCTGTCTCTAAGTACATGATTGTATCCTCCATATTTTTCCAGGGGAACCTTGACCTGCATTCCCACGCACGCTGTTGCCCACCCTGAAACAACACCGTACCAGGGCGCGTCTGGAGGGAGCAGGGAATCAGACAGTGACCGACGGGCAGCACCATCACCTCTTTGACAAACCACTTCTGCTGAAGCCTGCAGTGACTGTGCTTACATGTTGTAACTCTCTTAAAGAAATGGAAAGACAGGCAGGGACAGCACTTCTCCTTCAGCAGACGATCAGCAATATTGCAATAAGGCATCTGGATGGACACAGATGTGCTCCATAGTATCCATATGTGTGGCTTCTGAAAACCTCACTGATGCTACTCTTTGAAAGATACTCTATTTCCAGTACTGCTCACTAAATTAGACTTATTATAACATTGTTATACTATAACTTCTTCTGTGATGTCAGCAAAGGTATGCCTCCGATTTTGTTCACAAGTTTGCTTTTCAGACTATTTGTTAGAAAAAGGTAAATCTTTGTAAAAAGTATCTATGGAGGTGCCCTGCTCAGGAAACCAGCACATTTGTGACAAGTGAATAACACTATGATTTCTCTGTGATGTTCTCCAATTATTTTATACGTACTTTTTAGGGCAAAGGAAAGTTTCTGACATTTGTTATATTCATGCAAGCATGAAATTTTCTTTCTAAAATAGATCTGTGACAGACCAGCTTTAATCTGCCACAGGATCCTATCTGATACACAGTAAAAATGATGTTCAAAGGGAATTTTTGAAAGCAAGACTTCTCTTATAAATCCTAGTTCAAGGGAAGCGTGGAGTTCCACCACTTCCAGACACCATGACATATTGTTAGATTTGAACAAGAACAGAAGAAATGCAGATAACCTTTGATTTCTGAACCCAGCATTATACTGGTCTAGACTAGTAAAGTAAACATGCCTGCAGCTTCCGTAGCACTGAGGTGAACTGCACAGGCCCTGTCCTTACCGGTAAGACTCTCTCAGTTCCAGAATAGGATAGCTGAAAGAAAAATGTGTACTGGGAATGATTTGTGGTTCCTCCTAACTCCTAAACTGTGCCCAGAAAATGCTAATTGGCCTGAGCCAAAACCATTCCAGGGACTATTCTAACAATTTCAGGCATAGGTAATTAAGTTCCACTGCCCATGGGTGTTTTATATTCTTATTTTACTGTTTTTATAGCTGACAATACAATTTATGAAGTCCTCTCCTGAAATTCATTTTTCATTGTTAGCACTGTGATCAGGTTCAGACTTGAAAGCTAACAATAGAAAAAGTAGCAATTCAGACTTTAACATGGAGCTGTGCATGCAGGAAATAAACCAGATATAGGTTAATACGGTGTATGTTCCTTATGAGGCTGTTAATTAATTTGGAATACAGTTTAGAGCTCTTGTTTGTGCTCTGACTTAAAATAACTTGTGATCTAAGTTGAGGTAAAGGAAAGAACATGACATAGGATGCAGGTGTCAGTGGRTGATGGGAGGTAGGCTGTCATGCTGTCTGTGTATATGTATTCTGGCTTCACAATCAGCAAGGCAGGGCATCAGCTAGACTCAACAACTTCCAGAGCCTGAGACACAATGGATATATGACAGATGAAATTCTACCAGCTTCTTACATTAACAGCTTAAAAGATCGAGTCCCAGGAGAATGTAATGCTGACATTGAATGCGATAAACTTTTAACACAGTGACATGGATTACTTGCTTAGATGGTTTTGTGTCAATTTGAAGACAGAATGCAATTTTATAGCAATATTTTGCTTCTAAAACATAGTGCTTTCTATAGAGTGTAAGCATTTTCTGGAAATTCACATAGACTACACCAAATGAGAGAAAACTTTCATCTCCTAGGGTTGACATCACATCAGATCTTGGCTGGGAATGACAGGTTCTTCTTATAACAGTGACCTTTACGGCCAGGATTGTTATCAGCCTGAGGCTTGAGAAATGCCAAAAGATCAGTTTTACTAACTTATGGGCAAAATATTCCAGAGAGGGATTAGAAATGAGATGTAGAGATCAAGGAGTGGGATGATTTGAGGCCAGGCACTCAGCGTTGCAAAACTGCATAATTGTTAAAATCAGCAGAGGTATTCAAGAACTTGCTTCTTCAAATACAGTTAAAGTGAAGCCTAATCTCACTTAATTTAGAGTAAAATCAAATGGCTGCGTGAATGAAAAAAAATGAGCAACTCAAGCTCATGGAAGTATCATGAGATGATAATTGCTTTCTAGTACGTGTGAAATTAGCTCATCTTCTCAGTTTTATTCAAACTAGAAAGAGGCAGTCCTTGAAAAAAATAATGTGTGCGGTTACCTCTTGCTGATGCGTAGTAGTATGCTAACATCCTCAAGAAAGTGAGCAAATGAGGCTGAAGGCTGGAATATTTGCTCCTGCTCAGAAGGCAAAACTGAAGCATTGAAGCATAAGCGTAATGCTGGAGTGAAGGAGAGACAGACTGCTTTCCACTGACTGACCTGAACTTGTTCTTTGAAAACATGGAGCATGAATGATGTCAGCTCAGCCTACAGCAGCAAGCAGCCAGTTTGGGATGGGAAGGACAGAGAAGGCCATAACACAGATAATGATCTTAATGAGTGAATACACCATCCAGTTCAGCTGACCTCCCTGTCTCTTGGCTGGTGTTATTCTCCTGAGTAAATCTGAGGAGCTCTTCAAAATCACTTCCAAGAGAAAGTCTTTCAATGTCATCTGGCTACACAGAACGCCTTCTTGCAGCATTTCCAACAGTAGCGCTGTCCTTCTGCTCTGTGGATGTATTCCTGCAGCACTTGCACAGCATGGCAACATTTCCCAAATGAGGCTGAAGTGTGCTGTCCCCTGCTTAGGGAGAAGACGAGTGGAGCTCCTCCAAATGAGGAAAGCATGGGAGAAGAAACAAGTACATAATTTCCGCTGAAAAATCGAACTGTGGTTGGGCAGAAAGGGTACAAATGTAAAGATTCACTTGAGGAAGAAAGGGGAGGGGAAGCAGAGTAGCTTGGGAAACACAGGACAGGGCTCTTTCTGAAGTATTGCTTGTGGGAGTTATGCTACAAGTGGCAGTGACTTTTCTACACTTCAGGATGTGTTTATGGGCAGACCCACATGTCCTCCCATGCTTCACATGGTGACGCTCCAGGCAGCATGCAGTCTGGCCAAAAAAGGGAGGTTGTGGGCAGACTGCCCAAACACATTTAGTAAAGATATGCTAAGAAAAACACTCAAATGTGGGTCCATTTTCAGATGTACAAGCTAAGCCACCCCAAGGATAAGTTAAAACACTTTCTAGTGTTTACAGCTGATAGAGAGCCTTCTGTGAAGATATCTTTGTACAACCACATACGCTCATGTAAACTTTTTATTACTGGCTGCTGCAGTCAGAATAGAGTGTGTATCTTGAGGGTAGCCCTGAATGACACTGAATTAAAGAAAAGCAAAAGTTGGTAAGAAATAAAGACTAACTAGAGGGAAATGATCAGTTGTGTACTCATTGGCCTGTATCCACTCAGAGCCTTAAGGTTTCTACCCTCACACTACTTATTCAGAGAAACGTCAGTCAGTGCCTTTCAATACACTTTACTAAAAGGCTGTATTAAAAAATAAAATCAGGAAAACTTATCATCTAAGCTCAGCTACTAATAATAACATGCGAACTCTAGTATAAAGAATTATAATGATCAAATCAAAATCAAATTCAGATCAAAGCAAACCAATTAGACTCAATATCAGACAATGTTCCACCATCAGATTAGTTAGATAATACAAAAATAGTTATACAATTTCTAAAAGGATGGTTGCCTATTGGTTATAAATCCCAACAAAAGAATTTGATTGAAATCAATCAAATCTTTAATTTGGTTAGTTAACTAGCTTAATACCAAAACCAAATTACTATCTGGACCAAAGCCTGACAAAAATAATGATAAAGTTTGTTCTCTCAAAATTCTATTCATATGTGATGACTAACCCCTTCTTGCCCTTGTAGCAATAGACTTCAAAGAATAGAATAGAAAACCACAAGTTTGACAACTCCTATTTACCAGAAGTCATAAATGACAGCTTCATGTCACTCAGGACCTTCAAATGCATAGCACAGAACATGCCCTAATGAATACTTTGATGAGGTATTATATAAGGCTGCTTAAATACATGGGAACGTTTCTTTTCAGAAATTTGCCTGCACGGCCTTTGCACTTATATGCACAAATCACAGTTCAGGATTAGAAGACCCTGAAGAGTTTCCTGCTAAATGAAAACAGGAGTTAAAAATATAAATAGTAAAAAGAAGAGAATTCTCGTTACAAGGAGGTGGTGAAACCAGGAAACTCAGCTCTCCTGTAGTTTCACTGACTTAACACAGGCATGTCTATGCAGTGCTCTACAGATTCCTGACCTAGCAGTGAGTGAACTGGTACATATGATCCCACACCAAGGGTCCTGGAAGTGGCATAATTATGACAGTTAATTATGCCAGACCCAGCATTTCACTGATCCATTTGTATTGCTTCTTATTCCTCAGATAGTCTGAGCACCTTTCAAAAATTTTGTTTGTTCTTCCTTGGGTAGAAAGGTTGTAAGATGGTATGTCACCATATATATTACAGAAAGCTTTCTATAAAAATCCTTTAAAAACAGATAACCAGAAAATGTTAACAATAAATCTAGTTATTCAATATTCACTTAGCAGCATATTTCTGACATAAATGCAAATGTGTATTCAGTTTTGTCATTAGACAAGCRTCATAGTGCTTTTATTTTTAATAGACTAGAAATTGAATATACAGTCTTCTGGAACCCACAGTGTAAAATATGGAACTTATTTTTAAGATTAAAACTGATTGAAACATAAAATTAGAAGGATTATGTAACGTCCTTTATCCTAAATAATGGCTCCTCCCCCAAACACATAACTGTTCCAGTATGGTATTCATAGGGAAACTATATTTGACAGAGAATGGAAACAGGAAATACATCATTAATGTAGCAAACTTTCACTACAGAAAATACATCTTGTCTGGATTTCTAATAACAGAGGATTAATTTTGCTCTCACTTACGCCAGGTGTACACTCCTCTTATTTAAAAAGTAATCATTCAGATTTATCCTTGGAATTAGGGAGTAGGCTACTTCATTTTATATTAAAAAAAAAACAAAAACAGTAAGTCTGTAAAGACAATATATGTTTAGATACTATGTAGTAGCTGCAGCATTTTATATTTTAACTAGTAGCTTATGTTAATATGACATCAGGTTCAATACTTTGAAAAAAACACTACTGTTCTAAAATATCATGGTTCTAAACATTCAGTTAAGCACCTTTTAACATGATTTTTAAAAAATCAACATTCATCAGGTTCCATACAAGCTGATGAAGGTTTCTTGGAAGGTTATATTTTCTAAAATCAGAACCCATCTGAAAATGTTTACATGTAGATTTTGGAACATTAGAGGATCAACATCAAATAACTTGGCTTCAGTTCCAAGACAGTGCAAGACAGAAGACAAAGACCCATGCCAAGATGCATCTGAGTTGCCAGGAAAAGTTGTTAGAAAAGAGAAAAGCAAATCAACAGAAAATATTGTCCACCAAGTTCCTAAGAGTGGACATATCAGGTCCTGATAAAAGAAGACAGGTATCTAGAGTAGGTATATAAAGAGAACAGTAAGGGCCCAAATGAAACTGCAAAGAAAATGCTGAAAAATTAATGACAACTCCATTATAAATCCCATCTACACAGGGTGCATTAACAAAATAAGGAACAGATTATTCTCACCTGACAGTAGTATCTTTCCTGAAAATACAGCTAGCACATTTGGTCTCAGCAACATGCACTCCAGCCATCACTTCCCTACAACTGAACTGCCACCTGGTGTCCTCACCAGGGATCTCCATCAGTCACTGCTGGGCTGAGTTCCCACACAAGGCTCACATCATTATGAAAACAGCCACAGACAGCTACACAGAACACTACACATCACTGAAACTGGTTAGTGCACTGATGTTCTGACTAACACCAAGGGTTTTTGTTCCAGGAAATGTAAAATGCAGATGATACAAAACCGAGATGAGTGGCTGATACACCAGAGGGCTGTGCTGCCATTCAGAGGGACCTCAACAGCCCAGAAGAGATGGGGAAAGAGGAACCTCATGAAGTCCAACAAAGACAAGTGCAGGGTCCTGCACCTAGGGAGGAATAACCCCATGGACCAGTACAGCCTGGGGGCTGACCTGCTGGAAAGCAGCTCTGCAGAGAAGTATGCAGGGGTTCTGGTGGACTACAAAGCAGAACATGAGCCAGCAACATGCCCTTGTGGGAAAGGAGGCCAACAGCATCCTGGGCTGCATTAGGAAGAGTGTTGCCAGCAGGTCGAGGGAGGTGATCTTCTCCCTCTACTAAGCCCTGGTGAGGCCACATCTGGAGTACTGCGTCCAGTTCTGGGCTCCCCAGTACAAGAGAGACATGGAGCTACTGGAGTGAGTCCAGCGAAGGGCCATAGAGATGATTAGAGGACTAAAGCATCTCTCCTGTGAGGAAAGGCTGAGAGAGCTGGGCCTGTTCAGCCTCGAGAAGAGAAGGCTCGGGGGGATCTTATTAATGTGTATAAATATCTTATGGGAGGGTGTCAAGAGGATGGGGCCAGCCTCTTCTCAGTGGTGGCCAGTGACAGGACAAGAGGCAGTGGGCACAAACCAAAACACAGGAAATTCCATTTAAACATAAGAAAGCACTTTTTTACTCTGAGGGTGACGGAGCACTGGAACGGGTTGCCCAGAGATCTTGTGGAGTCTCCATCCTTGGAGATATTCAAAACCCAACTGGACAACCTGCTGTGGCTGACCCTGCTTTGAGCAGGGCATTGGACTGGATGATCTCCAAAGTTCACTTTCAACCTCAAATGTTCTGTGATTCTGTGAAAATTACATAATGACATTCTTTCCATAGAGAGCTACAATTCCAGATGTGCTACCATCCTTGCCAATTTATCAGTAATTGTTAATGTATCATCATCCATCATAAAAACAGTTGATAATGTTTTACCAGAGCTGTGAGAGGGGAAGCAGGCAAATAACTTTAAATCATCCCATTTAAAATGAATGCTTCTGAATGGAAAGAAAATTCCCTTTGGGAAAGACTAAGAATTGGAAAATTTGAAGAGTTTTTTTACAGAAGCAAAAATTTAAGGCTGTCAGATGCCTGGGATAGCATGTTCATGAAGGGCACATCCCTCACTTCTGTACACTTACTACCTTGAAAAGGGGGGAAAACAAAACTGCAGTTTGTAAGTAGTCTGGCTGAGTGCCCAATGCAGGGAAAGGCTGGAAGAGGTTTTAATGTCACTCACCGTAACCATTCTCATGAAAAAAAAAAAAAATCAACTTTGTTTTTCAGAGGTGGAACTGCTTCTAGACTAATCACATTCAAAGCTGCTTAGATAGTGAGACAAGTGGGACTAATTTGTGTAGTATAATTTAGACACCTCCTTCTGTGCTGAGTAGTTTCATTGGTTATTGCACAGTGGCATGTCAGAAAGAACCTAATCAAGGTAATTGTCTGAAAATGTAAGGTCAACTGCAAGGCAGAAAAAACAACTGGTAATAAAGCCCTCTCCTTCTCAGAAATAATTATTCTGTTTGACTGAACTAGAGTGGCTTGATTCTCCAAAGTRTGGAGATCAGTAAGAGTAGATAATGTTCATAATTTCTTAGCAGCTGTTAGCAACTGACAGGACTGGATCATAAATGAAATTGTAACTTAAAAAAAAAAAAAAAGCAGTGGATTGAGTAGTAGACTGGGTCCATCTGACCATCTGAATATGTTCGTTACATAGAACTGAGAATCACACCTAGTGACAGCAGACCCTAAAAGTATACCCATATTTATTTCTGAAAAGCAACCAACTGTTTGGATGAGAGCTGTGTCAAAGTGCTGAATACATTTACTGTGAAGTTCCTGGCATTTTACTTCATACAATCTCATGTCCTTAGACTACCTCTTTTTGGAGGGTGAAATTTTGGTGGGATTCAGTTGAGTGTTAAGACATCCATGTTATATATCTAAATATAGACATCTGAGTTAAGTTCCTAAACTCCCTCTGTGGATATCCAGGATGGGATTCAGCTTCCTGAATGGTGAGTCTAATGACATTTAAGACATCCCATGTGTCTGAAACATCTCTGGGGACTGGCTGAAAAGAGAATTATATCCTTCTTTGCTAACAGGTAGAAGGTAGGCAGGATGCCATCTCAGACGGCACCAGGCATCTATGCTTAGGAAACTTCATCAATCTCCTAGTCAACAGGAGCACTTACAAAGGTATTCAGCTCACCTTAGGTATCTACAGGCTGGTCAGATGAAACACTTTCTAGGCTCCATTGACTGCACTGGCTAGATCACCACCACTAAATAAAATGGGAGCTTAAGCATCTAGGTTACTTATAGACACCTGCCTATAGACTACCTCAATCTGGAGCTGAATCTCACATGATGAACTTGATTCAGTTGCCTAAATATTGGTGTCTAGAGGCATATGACGGTACATGAGGGTATAAGAGACAACCACATAGGACTAACAGTTATGACACAAGCCCAGTGGGAGATCCACGCCCTTTTGGAGTAACAGGCAAGGTGTGCTTCTGCCCTACACATCCACAGTGTGGCTCCCTCTGAGAACCAGTGATGGTAGTAAGCAATCCTGTGTCTCAGAGTAGTAGTGCAAACTCTACCTCACAGATTCTCCCTGTGGCACTCAGAGTCACCTCAAATCTGTGGTAGGTGGATGTAAAATGCCAATATGAGAAGAAGTGGTCCCTGAACTGGGTCAAGTGACAATCATGACAAGCAGGACACAGATTGTCTCAGCAGCAGGTGTCCTCTGCCAGGTTAGTCATTAGGAAGAGCCAAGGAGCATGCTGGGCTTAGATGTCCCCTGGGGAAGAAAGAGTGCATACAATGTGCAGCAAGGCAGCTGCAGCACCAGGGGTGTTACTGTCAAACCACTCCTTGACTGTGCAGAGTTTTTATAAAAAGCTTCACACAGGGTTAGAGGGCTGGAAAGAAGCATGTCTGATCTCCCCCAGAAGATCAGCAGAGATAGAGGCTTCAAAGAAGATGCTGGTGTGGGTGGGAGAGGCCTGTGCCTCTCCTCACATGAGCTGGAGAGTAGCATGCACTTGTTAATGCTAACAGTGGAGTCAAGAGTGCCCCTGATTATGTCTGATCAGAAAATGAACAGATGATGCATTAGCAGTCATCATTTGGCACATAGGAGGCTGTTGCAGGCACTGCTCCACTTTTGGGGCAATGAAAGTTTTTGCTTTGACACAAAGAGCTAGCAGGTGACAGGGTGTCATTATCCTGCAGTTTGGTACCTTGTTACTCCTCATTTGAGCAGACGTCAGAGCCCTTCTGGGCTGCCATCTGGCTATTTCTGATCTACAATAGTTGGCTAACTGTTTGCCCCATGTGATATGAATACTGCTAGGATTAAATCAGGGGCATCAAGATTTCCCAATAATTATCATAGATACATGATTATCATATCACATTAGAAAGGCAAAAATAGTTGTCTCTTTTCCATCTTCCAACAGTATACAATATAAAACATGAATAAAAATGCAAGTATTTCAATGCAGGGGAGAAGTTTCATAGTCCAAAACACTCTGCTATTCAAAATACTTCCCTGATATTCAGCTGATATTTTCCATGGCTTAATTTCATCCCAGTATTTCTAATTATACCCACAAYGACCTACTTAAGCAAATTTCACTAGCCACCTGCTTATTGACAGCTGTGCAGTCTAGCTATTTTCATCTATTACAACTATTAACTGGGAAGATTTGGGATATACAGGTTACATATGTACCCTTAGCTAGGGAACAAAGAGCAATGCTTTCCACTGCATTCACAACTTGTTGCTGTCATATTTTCAGTGGTGACAGCATAAGAAGACTTCTGGTTCATGTGCCACCTCTTAAGCAAGAGCCTTTATCCTTACCTTTACCTTCAAACTTCTTCAATTAATTTTTCATCTCATGCACACCTCTCCTCCAAAAAAAAAAAAAAAAAAAAAGGCGTAGAGGAAATCAGGCAAGTTGTCTCGAGAAAACTGTTAGTGGCCTATCTGCCAAACTGCAGTCTGTGTCAGGTGAGAAGGCAGAAGTGAGAAATCGAATTGGCTGGTGACCAGCTCTACTTTAGCAAACAAGTCCAGTTTGATTTGATGACAGCAGCTGAGTAACTGCTAAAATAATTAAACACTGCAACATTGTTTTTCACTGTGCAAAGCAAACCTGATCAAGAACAAACACCAAAGAGAAAGTAGGTGCAGGTGTACCTGTGCCTTCCAAAAACAAGAGCCCTGCTGTCTAGGCTATCTTAAGAAAATCACTTGCTAGGGCAGATCCATGTGTGACAGAACCAAGGCATAAGGATGGCATCAGTTTGCTCACTGAGACCTACTTTGTGCTCCTTGCAAGCACCTGAAGCAAACTACCTTCTGGGGGTCACGATAAGCCATTAGGGCTTAAGAAGTGTTACTTTTTTTGCTGTGAGGACTAGAGGAAGAGATATTTTAAGACTGCATCTGCTTCAGCAAACAATGCAGCACAATAGGAGTAGACCTCTAGAATGAAACAGAAAATCCTGAGGTGCTGAGAACCCTGTACTTTAGGGTTTTTACTGCAGACATGCTCTATTTTGGTCCTGTGAGCTGAGTGATAGCAGCTGGAGTGTGTTGGGCATGCTCCTGGAGAGTGTGTTTTGGTTTAGTGTCCTCTGGAAGGGATCTCGTTCGTGTGCTTCCAGGCTACGCTGCAATGTCAATCTAAGTGTGGTAGGAAGAGGAGATTCACTTCACATTCCTTATATGAAACAAAACTCTAATGCAGATGCAGCTACAATAACTATATTTATTATTTGCAGAGTTGAAACTCTAGCACTGATCTAATTGGTCTGATCATAAAATATCGAAGAAATTTCCCCTTGGCTTACAGGTATTTGAGAGTACTGCAGTTATTTCCATGGATTCTGGGGAGAGATACAAAGAACTGGGTATATTTTCAGAAGCACTTGGAGAGATCCAGGGAAGGATTCAGTTACCTATACTACAGATGATCTTGCAGTGCATGAATGTGCGTGGAAAAGCCTAAATGTTTCAGGATGGGGTCCCAAACAGACAGCACTCTAAAAAGAAATAGCCAAGGAGAGTGCATGCCACATTGTGGGAAGATGGGTGCCTCCCTTCTTCACAGATCTAGAGGAAATTACTCATCTTCAGGTAAGATTCAAGCATAAACTTTCTCTTGAAGGTAAGACCTTAAAATCTGTTTTTCAGACCAATGAGCTGGGCTCACTGCTTTCCAACCAGTATGAGATGTGATTCCTGCTTTTCATAAAATGACTCAATGTTGAAAGCACTTGGACAAGATGTTAAAGAAACATACTGAGATGGTTTAAACTCATGTCTCTTAATTACAATGCTGTTCTGAAGGACCATATTTTTCAGTGTTCCTTCTGGATTGTGCCACTGAAGAAGAGATTCAAAATTGCCTGGACTAGAGAGAATAGACAAGAGTATGATGCTGTGGGCTTACAGCACTCAGCTGGAAGAGTGAGTCTTTGGTTCTGCCTTCAGGACCAGTTGGGTCAGTATATAAAATAAATAAAATAGAAACCTTCTTGTGAGAAGATTTCAAGACATGCCTTTTACCACCCACAGTGTTAGAATTACAAGAACATTTTAATCTGAATATGCCCATATTTATAACATTGTCTATAAATAGAGAAAATCAAATTATAATTGTAAAATAGCATGTTTTGCCCTATAAACTCTTCCATTATAACTAGGCATAATAAAGTTTTCCTCTGACAGTTTGTATTCTTGATTCTGAAAATTCATTAAAAAGAATTTAGATTTGTGTTTGCTATGCATTGTACAATACAGATTGAAAAACAGGATATCAGTGTTAGTAAAGGAAAAATCATTCTATTTTGGATGGCAATACAGATTTTTTTGAATTATAGTTATTTATCTCTATCCAGGATTTGTACTGACCTCCAGAACAAGTCAAGAGAGACTCATCTACAGCTATCTCTTTTTTTTCTCCCTTCTTTACTGAAAACAAACTTCTGCAACTGTTTTTTGAATTTTGTTAAAGCATGATATAAAACAGACCAACATGGCAGTAATATACTATGCAGATGCATTGTCCTTTATAACTGTTCTTCTGAAATTCTGCAAATTAAACTTGGTAGTGAAATATTGCTTCAAATGGTAAAACAAGGCAAAACTATTTATGCTCAAAATATCTCCAGAGAACTCTCTTAAGAACAATAATCGAGGACTATTTCCAATCACTCATATTCATTTGCCAGTCAGAACCACCTCTATCATCTAGAAAACCATAGAGGTTGCTGAATTAATTGCCATGTGGCCTTTTAAATCCAGAAGTAAATCTCCTTAGTTGTTACCACTACTCTGAATCTGAATAAAGAGACCTCATATATTCTTTTCCTTAAGATAATGTTCTCCACACACCACCTACAAATGCCTAAATAGAGCTGCATTGCATTGTGATACTATTCCTGATTATTACTAAAAGAACTCTAAAAACAGCTCATCACATCATGCAACCTTGTTCTTTTAATGTTTGCTTCAGTAGACATGGATGTATTCTAAATTACAGGTATCAAATGGATCAAGCACATCCTCAGCATGGATGAAGATGCAATCCTCTGAAAATACATTCAGGTGATTTGAATCTTCCATAGCTTGCAAAATGCAGTTCGAAGATGACGGCAAAGATGTCAAGCAGTCTAGTATATTGTCATGAAAAAGGGATGGAAGATGTTTCCTGATGCTTAAATAACCTTTAAGGTGGGTGCAGTTATGTCTTAAAAAATAGGTAGACATTTCCAGAACAATGAAACTCCAAGGTCTATTCCATCAAACTTGTAATACAGAAGGGAAGGGGCTGTCTCCTTGGATCAAGATAATGCATTACAAATAAGTAATACTCCTAAAAGACCATTACTCTCCATCCCAAACTGGTCAGCTGCCAAGTGCAAAATTCTAAGCTTTTGCTGGCCAACTGGTAGATATTTTTAACTCCTCCATCCTGAGCTCGTAACTGAATATGAAACTCTGCTAAAATAAGCTGTTCTGAACTACACCTTCCATAGGGGTCTAGCTGGCAAATAAAAAATACCCTATTACTTATAAAAAATATAATTTGTGTTATTGTAATACCTAGAAGCTAATAGCTGAAATGGAAAGCTGTCATTCTAATTATTGCAAAAGTTACTCTGCACTGCAATAGATGATGTATAAAAAAGGAAATAGAGCCATAAATGCCCAGCATCACATACCATGCCAGAATCATACTTAGAAAAAAGAACTGATATTTTTTTTTTCTGTGCTCTTCCTGATCCCAAGTCATTAATTCACATTACAAGTATATACAGAGCAATGCAGTTTAAGCTATTTCACCCTGAGCAAGAGGATGCAGGCAGGGAAAAACATCTAATCATGACAGGATGTCAGTGAAATGACTATCAGTTTTAAAGTAAATTGCTTGAGGAACATACTGCAGTGATGAATCCCAGCCTCTGGCGGCTGCTCAAAGCAACCACCAAACGGCAATTGTGCAAGCTTCCCTATGAGGTCCTGATACTGTGTCTTCAGTCTCATTGAGACAAACAGCTGGTTTCATCTTTGCCCACAACAGTGAGATCATTTCTAACTGGCATGAAAACTGTTGTGGAGGGATTCCTCCCACCTAAGTTTAGTTGTCTAAATTTAGTTGTCTAAACTAGACCTAGTCAAATTTAGTTGATTAACTAAGCAGAGTCCTGCTTTCTAGTCAGTGTAGTGAAACAGGCCACTCCAGGGAGAGATTCCTTGTACATATCTTAGATACTTGCCTTGGGATTAGATGAATTCCTTCTGGAAATCTTGGTGGCTACAAAACAAGGCTGAAGCTGAATTGCTTAGGTTTAGACATGCGTAAGTGAAGTAGGATGACTTTTACTTTGTCATCCAGAAGATGGATTTAACCCACAAACTCTTTCCATGTGGCCATAAGAAGAGTGATGAATGGCAGTAGAAGACAGTTCATTTATAAAAGGATTTCTGTGACATGCCTAATATTAATAACTTATAAATTATTTTCAGCTTAAACCTTAACATAAAATGCCATCCAGTTTTATTCATGTATTAAAGCTTTGCATTATATTAACAGTTTTGAGAGGTTATACCACAGTATATTTTAGAAAACTTTCTTTTAATTTTCACTTCTTATGAAATAAATATGCACTGACTGCTTTGACCTGAAAACCTGTAGCCCCTTATCTGACCTTGCCTGCAAGGCCTCTGTTCATTTGAAAATGATTGCTTCTCCAAGTTTCTGAGTGAAAACTTTCTATGTTTGAGACAGGTTATCTATAAGAAGCAATTAATTGCTATACAAGGGGAATGACGACCACTTAGAAAACATACATAGATGAACATAATGTCCCTGGAACAGCATGTGGCTTAAAATTATTGAGTCACCATACTAAGTAGTTTAACTAAATGACAACCTTGGACACATTGGAGAACTCAGTTCTAAAACTGTACGATTCTTGGATTTTAAATCTTTCATTCATGCCACTGTGTGAAGGTCAGATGTTGATCTTTCGTTTTGTTAAGGACCATGGAATGTTTTGGTTCTCAGCTGAGAATATTCTTCCCAAGCGGCTGCAGGGCTCGTTCCTGGGCCTAAATTGAGACTCAAAACATTCCATGACCCTTCGCCTTATAAACTGAAACATCAACATCTGCCCGCATACCACGACTACAGAAAGAAGACTCAGAGACTGAGACGTCATCAGAAGTATTCTTTCATATCATTTAGAAAGAGCAGTCCTCAAGATATGAGAGTGATTGTAAATAACTATTTGGAGTTAAAAATATACATTTGTTACTTAAGATTTTTAGCAAATATAATTTTGAAAGAGCAAATTTCAGATCTCATCTTCTGCAGGTTTATGTTTTGTCTTTGTAAATAATGTGGTCATACGAGTAGCTAGTAGGAAGGATTATCAGAGTTTGGGCTGTAATGGAGTGTGCATTGAACCTTTTAAAATCTGGTGGAGTGAAACTTTAATTTACTACCTTCAATTTCACTCCTTTCCATAGAGTTTCTCCAGGACCCTGTCTTACTGGAGACATAAACTGTTTCTAGAAATGAATACTTCAGTATCATTTCTACCATCACTTTCTAGTTTTAATAATGGTATTCATCATTAGGCTTTGTCCTTCAGATGATCACTTATGTACAGAAGTATTCCTCTTCTATTTTTGGATCTGATCCTTCAGCACTAAGCCTTTCATTCCCACACAACAGCCTTAAAGAGCAGCTAAGGCCACGTGGAAGATTACAAAAAAACATTTTGTTTAGAAACAGTTCTGCCCTCATAACTTGTACACAAAGTGCAGCCACCATGTAACAAAACCTCAGCATCTCTAATATATCACAGTTTCTTCCTTGTAGTTTCATAAAAAGCTCCTGGTTAACCATATGACACATGCACCCTGACAGTAAGTTAAAAAAAAATCCTCATTTCTTATTTAATCCACTGCAAATTACCTGTGTGTTTTTAAGCACAGAAGACTCTTCCACAAAGACAGTCACTTTGTTGTGAGAATCATCAACCTCTTTTAAATCGGGATGGAACAACAGCTTTGTTTTTCTAATGAACTCAACCACTAGTTCAAATTAAAATATATTCAGTAATGAACTTGGATCAGGCAATGTTCAGGATGAGTCTGAACCGAGACAAAGGAAATGAGGTCATGCTGGAAGCTGCAACTCATTCAGGTCTGCAAGGGTTTGGAGAACAATCCAGGAGACCTTCAGAGAGGGAAGCAGTGATCCAGTATGACGGGTCAGGAGGTTTGGACACCAGCAGTTGGGATAACTAGCTGCAGAATAGTGACAGAAAAGGGTGTAATTCATGGAAGACTGGAGAAAGTGTGGAGAAAGAAAATCTTCAGTATCATGCAAGAAGAAGATGATTTAGGAGGAGAACCCCAGAACCATCACTATTTTCCATTAAAAAAACTGCATTCTGGATGGACATACCCTTAGTGAAGACTGGAATGTGGAATTTGTCTCACATTATAGGTGACTCTTCATCCAAAACAATTCCAGTTCCCCCCTCAATGACATAATCTATGCCAACAAAAGCACTCATCTGTTGCCACAGCATTTTTGCAAGTATAGCTGTGTTTACTGCTGGGTATAGCCTTTTTCATCCATCTCAATGACATAAATATGTGAGCAAAATGCTTTAATAGACATCTCTCCAAAGTTAAGATGTCTGTGAAATGACTGAAGACTTACCTATGTCCTCCGTGTCTCTATCCACTTCTAATAATTAAAACTTTTTGTCCTTCTTTGTGGATCACGTCAAAATCCAAAACTTCTCATTTGTGTGTCTTAGAGAGAGACTCTGTACTTAATAAACTTCTCCAAAATTGTCATTAATTTTTTAAAAATTGGATCAGTGACATTTACTCACTGAGTGGATACACTATGTCCTTTCAAAATGAACATTACTGAATACAATCCTGAAAATAGGATCTTAAACTAGAAACTCTGATTGACTTTTATTGGCCCACCTTAATTACTAAATGCAATATGGAACAAGGCTAAAGTAACTGCATGATTGCTAAGTGTCTTTATAAATAGCTGCAATATAACACAGAACAAGAAGTATGAAATTTTTACGTATGGCTCTTTACGTATGGTGTTTGGCACAATTCTTACATTACAAGAAAAATAAATTAATTTCTGCCTCCAATTAATGACTGTAAAACTTTGTCTCACCATGTGAGAATCAATTGGTATTTCTTCTTTGTTGGAATGTCTTTTAAATAAGATGTGGATGGTGTTGATTCAGGAAGTGATGTGAAAGGGGAACATAGCAGGTTGGAAATAAGCACCCTTTCTTTTCAGCTCTAATTTTTAGTCCCAAGTCAGACCTGGGAAAGGATTGCCATAGCTGTTTTTAAGTCCCATTAAAATTGTCCAAAATAAACAACGTGTATAGTTGAGATTACTTAGTAAACTGTAGAACCATCTTTTATAGTATTTCTTCCTAGTGGAAGATAAGACAACTTCTACTTCATCAAGGCTGTGTGCAGGCAAGTGTAAACCAGATTATACTACTCACACGTTTTCTGACCTCAGGAGTTTTTCAGCATGACCTCTGAGACATGTTTACTCTTCTGGCTTGATCAAATTCAGATTTGAGATCAGTAGCTTTACTGGTACTCGAGATATTTCATCAGCTTCCACAGAAGTGGTTTTGTACATCTTTCTGCTTGCTAGAAAAAACTTATGACAAAAAGTTTTTAGCAGAGAAATACTTCTGTGCTTATATATATTGTATTCAATTTATATACTTTTCAATCTGTACAAAATATTTCAATTTAAAGAAAATCTAAATTTTGTTCACATAGATTTAAGGGTATAAATTACTAGTAGCAAGTACTACTAGCTTAGGTAATTTTTTTTTTTTTTTTAAGCATTGTTGTAGTAGTTCTTCCATACTATATACATTTCACCAGATGAACAGTAGAAGTTGAGAAAGTTACTGGGGAAAAACTAGTTGAAAGTTGGAGCATGTGGAAATATATAATTAAAGTTCCAGTAACAATTTCAGCTTTGCTGCTTTCCTTTGTATAGGAGAAGTGAAACCCAGCAATTATCATCTGCAATAAATTACACTCCCTGTTGCCTTTCTGAATGAAAACTGTATGCTACGTTAATATATGTAAAAAATATAACCTGCTCCTCTTCTTTGGACCTGCTCAAAAGGTGTGTCACTGAAAGCAATGCTGATGTGCTTGGGGAGGGTTAGTCCTTCATTAATGCCAGGTAGGATCTAGTTCTCATGTCGAACAGCGTGAATGCTGGTGCATGGCTGTACAGACCCTTCCCTGTGCTCATCCAATTCCTATGTGGTATTTTTTCCATGTCATATGACCAGTGTGTGAACATACAGCTTCTTCTCTCTTCCATATTTTGATCAGAGCTATATTTGCTCCTGGATTTATTTGCTGTCAGTGTATTAAAAATGGACCCCTAGCCTGTGATGTGAGTATGAAGTTCCTTATGGAGTGGTGCAGAAACCTGTTGAGCTTGAACAGAAATGGTGAAAAGAACAGTGTGGTTATGAATGTAGCTCCAGCTTGTGGCACCATGTGGCCAAATCTGCCAATAAAAATAAGCTTTCTTCCTGGCTCTATGATATTTCTTTCTCTCCCTCTTCATCGTATTCAAAAGCTAAATTTTCACTAGACATTTTTTTCTTAAATTTTCCAGTGTAGCCACTTGTTACACCTTGGTGTAGCTCCAAGCAGGAAATATTGCTGCAGACAGAGCTCCAAGCACTATTTAATTTAACCCTGCTCAGAGCAGAGGGAGAGGATATAACAATTAAAAGCTACTAGTTAATCTTTGCTCTCTTCCCCGGGGCAGAAACAACCCAAGGAAACATTCAGGAAAATAATTCTAATGCGAACAAACTGGCTATGTACTTACTTTTGCCTCTCCTTTGCTTTCTCAGTAGAGAAAACCTTCAACTCGGCACCACAGAGCCTTTGGCATTGCACTTCTTATGAAACATATGCTAATTTAGATGAATGTGCATCCAGTTTATCCCTCATTACTCTGTTTATATGTTTTCTATTACTTAGCATAAAGTAATTTTGCAGAAAAATGTAATAACATGTAAAATCCATGCCAGAGGTGGTAGCTTCACCCCCTCTGCCCAGAAAGCCTGTTTGAAATGCACAATACTAGTAATAGTAAGTCAGCACAAGTGTGTTATTTGGGCCTTCTTTTCTCTGCAGGCTTCCATACTGACAATATTTTATGTCAATAATTCATAATTCAAATTACATTAAAACTTTGTCATTAATGTATCAATATTCCAAACAGCTAATGAATGTGCTAATCAACTCTTGCAATTTACTATTCTACAACATGCTGCCAAAAAGTAGGATGAAATCTGCAAGCTTTAGATACTGACAAAGTCTGTTAGTTTAGGGTCATTACTTAATCATAGACTAAGACTCTGCTAAGGATTGAAACGCTATTTTGCAGTGGATTTCAAAATTTCAAAACTAGGCTTCATTCCAAATGAGATTATTTAATATTCCCCAAGAAGATGAAATGCTGGGAGATAGAAGTGTGGGGAGAGAGAACATGTTGATTAATCAAGGGGGAAAAAAAGATGTTACAATTCTGACCTTAATGGTGTATAATTTTAAGATAATTTTAAAATGAAATTCAGAAATCAAATAATTTTTAACATATTGTTCAAAAAACCCCGAATCTCAGTATTTAAACACTGTGAAAGTATTAACCTCCCCCTACAGTTTTTATCCAAAATACCATTGATACAATTCTGATATAGACCCCTGTGTTAAATGTGGGAAATAATTCTCATGTGACTTCTCATTTTTACTGTACTTAAATTTTACTCACTTTGATTTACAATGAAGAGAAATTCATGAGTCTCATCAGCAGAATGAATTATTCATTACTTTCTGTTTCATAATTTATTTCAGATGCAATGATATATATTCTTCTAACTTTTCACTTGTTAAGTACACATTACCACAATCTTTGGACACAGAACAAATCGTAATATGAACAATCTGAAAAATATCAGTACTGGAGATTTTCTTACTATATAGAAGGTCTACATGCCTACTGGGACATTTATATGTATATATATAAATCATTCGTATATACATAAATGACTTTATATATATATATTTATATCACTTGTAACAGAAGTGATGACTAATCCATTATAGATTGCATATTTAAGAGAAAAACCTATCTCAATTATATTATAAAAGGCTGAAACAAATCCAAATCTCTGTGACACTAAAGAGACTTGTGAATCAAAACATAAGACTTTAGTCATATATATGTCTTTAAGTCCTATATATGACTTTAGTCTTATACATGATGTATATAACATTTTATGTGAGTTCTTCAAGAGAATATATTAAGCCACATGCATACAATATTATAATAAAAGAAATTTCTGTCTTTCATGTAACAGAAGTGTAACCTGGATACCTCTTACTGTGGAAATATTCTATTATAAATGACAATTAATTAATAAAAGCCTCTGCCTGTGTTTGCACATGTGTGTGTTTGCATGGAGGGGATTTGTTAGTTCTTGCAAGGAAGTCGATGCCTTTCTCTTATAATCTTCATATTTCTTGGATCAATGAAGTTAGAGGAACTCCACATTCTGATTCAGGGTTTTTCACATAAAAAATGTAAATAGCAGCTATAAAACATTCAGGTGATCTGCATAAAGTGCCCTCAGGCAAGGTTCACTGCACCTTATGGAACTAGAAATTCAAAAAAGAAAATCCCATGTGGCCATGTTTAACTGTCTGAAATAAACCAAGACCCAAGCCGTGCAATGGTGATTCATTTCCTCAGTAGGTGTTTTGCTCAGGTAAAGACCCTCATAAAGAAGACAGAATTAACAAAAGCCTGGGATACACTGCAAAAGGCACCACAGCAGTATCATTAAAGAATCTCTATAAAGCCAGAAATATATAATTCAAGCTTTATTTGGGAATTCACTGATCCTCACTGTGCCTTACCTATGCTGGCCTGCCACAGTCCCTGCTGTCTGTGAAGATCTTTTATTGATCCTTTGCTGCTTACTGCTAAATGCTTTCACAGATTATGGACCGTGCTGTTAATGAAAACAGTAACCTCTGAATTGCTGAGGCTAGAGGGGAGGATACCCCCTAGTTTTGGGGAAATAGCCTTCTGCCTGGCTTTGCTTATTGGTGGGGCTTAGCTGAAATATCAGCTTCTGCCTGATTGTTGCACTCACACGGGCAACAAAATTGCGACCCTCTCTCTGAGTTCCAGCAGGTCAGCCCCCAGGCTGTCCTGGTGCATGGGGTTATTCCTCCCTAGGTGCAGGACCCTGCACTTGCCTTTGTTGAACTTCATGAGGTTCCTCTCCGCCCACCTCTCCAGCCTCAACACTGGTCCAAAATGTTTTAGAAGAGATCTGAGACCCTGCCAAAGTTGCCAGCAACTTCAGCTAACAGACGTTTTCATGTTTTTTTTAACAACTTAAGGCCTATGACAAATAATTAAGCAGTTCTGATTACAAGGCACAGAGCCTCATTGCTCAGGCTAACCTGCTCTTCACAAAAGCCATTCTTCATCAGAAGTAAAATGTGTCCTGCTGCTCTGCGAGAGACTTTTCTTTGTAAGCCTAGAGAATGCTCAGGTGCCTCATGCTGGAAATTAATTTACAAATTAGTTTTCCTATCTGCAAAGCACCGAACAGTTTGAGCCAAGGATAGTGTCTAATATTTCACACTGTGYTTGCTGACAACCTGGCTGTGAGGATTACTCAAAAAATGGGAATTGTGTTTGTTTGTTTGTTTATTTTTTGGTTTGCTTGGTTAAAATTTACCTCAGTTGTGCCTTGGTTTTCATTGCCTGAAGAATACATGAGGCTGCATGATGATGTGAATCGCAAATCAACTAAGCGTAAGTAGCAATAATAAATAGTCTCAGTCTAGTCAACAGTATTTTGACAAGGAAAATGTTAGTGGAAGACAGAGATCTTCTCTACTAATTATTGTAAATAATGTAAAAATTAAACACAGTATTCATCTGTAAAAGCTAATTATAAATGACATTTTTATGTTACATATTGAGGAACAATCATAGAGAAAACAAATAAATGTTGAACAAAAACTGCTACATTTTCCTTAACTTACTGTAATGTGGAGTGATATTGCAGCTCAAATAAAGGTAAGATGCTGAATTATTTTGAACCTCCTGATACAACTTATTGGAACACTTTGCTTTAACTGAAAGTATTAGAAGCAGAACAAATTAGATCCTTGAGAGGGAAAGCTTGTAGCATTCATTTTCATTTCCTTTCTGTTCTTTTAATTATTTTTAAAGGAAATTACCTTTCCTATTCGTGATATATGGCATGGACATTCAAATAACACAGCACACTGAAATAACACGACAGTGATGTCTTCAAAATACAGTCACTACAAAATGTACATTTAGGGACCTTCTGCAGTTTATGCTGTTATTACGTAGGAAAACCTAATAAACAATAAAGGAATTACATCACTTTGTTGTCTAGAAGGTATGATTCTAGGCTTCACAGTCCCTATGAGAAGTCTAACTTTAAAAATAGTTGGAAATACAAACAACAAAAATGCACTTCATTTCAGCTCTGTCTTCAAGTGCTTGCTAACTTAAGGGTATCTCTGCCTATAGCAGTGCTGATAGAAGATCCTTCCCCTCAAAGGGATATGATGCTGATGTTCTTATTTCCAGCTAATAGTTTTGTTGTATTCTGGTATCCATAAACCAACAAATCCCAGCTGAAATTCTTCCTTGAAGAAGGGATTATCTCTGTTTTACAGATGGAGTCTGAGGCTGAATCCGTATTAACTTGCCCAGGGGCACCAAAGGCGGCTGACAGCCCAGTGGGAGGTGAACTTCTCTCTCTAGTTTTAGTCCAAACGTGAAAGACAAGACTATCTTTCATTTTACTTAAATTGTTTACTGCCATTTGGATGAAGAGTCAGTCAGGAATTTACTGCATGGAGAAGGGAAGGGCAAGGAGAACTGTGAGAGTCCTGGAGCCTCCCATTAAGAACACTGTCTGTGCCATGTGCTTCTTGCCACTCCATGCAAGAGAAGCCCTGTCCTCTTCTTTCCTTCCTCCCCCACCCATCCATCCTGAACCTTAGTATCTGCATCCCCCCAGGGAGATACAGTCCTTTCAGCTTATTTCACACTCAAAGCCTATAAGATATTTATGAGGGTATTTTGTTGTATTTGGTTGAATTTAAAATAGCCAGACACATTTGAGCATGCAGTGCTGAGAAAAAACAATCTAGTAGCAGCAGCAGCAGCAGCAGCAAAGGAAAATAGCTATTACCCAAGCAGATCTGTTTCTCCAATTGTAAATTAGCCTAGAAAACGAAATTACATTTTATTACAAGAGTGGACCAGCCACACTAGATGAAATTTTCCAAGCACATCATCATCTTACAAGAGTCAACAACTCAATTGCTATCACTAAACAAGGCACTGCAGTCTAGACAAAGCTAAAGAAGCCTCAGAAAGGAGGAAGGGAGAACATAAAAGTGTAGAATGCTAGTTTTCCAGATGTGCCAGTTTCTGGAAGAATTTGGAACTGCATATTTAATAGCTTTCCTTGAAATAAAATTCCAACTTTCTGATATTTTAGACTGAACATGATTTTAAGAATCTTTACCGTGTCTGTGGTGGCCTGTCACTTGGGAACTGCTCCAGTGAGGGAACCCCAAGCTGGACTCCCCTCAGAGGAGAAAGCGACCTCAACTGGGTCTAACCTTTTTGCTGGTCACTCAGCCTTCCTCACTGCTCCCCCAGATCCTATCTACATCTGCAACTGGCATCACTCAAGGCAGGGAGACGTGCACTTTACCAGCTAGTTTTGTTTACCTGAACACCTGCATGAACAGGATACTCCCTTCTGGAAGGGTAGGTGGATGTGACAGCATCTGATGAAGGACTGTTCAGTATAAAAGAAATAACAAATAACAGGGAAAGGGACAAATTAAACACACAGATATACAAACCTGACCAGCAGGTGATAACAGAGGCAGTAATGAAGACCAGAGCTCTTCAGCTACTGACTGATAGGCCATTAAGAAATTACGCAGGCACAGCCCTGAAAAGGGTCAACCTCAACTTTTTAACTGATAAGAAGGAGGAAACAAGACTAACACAAATATTATGGGATATTGGGGGGGGGGAGCTGTGGAAGTGTACGGAACTTACTATGAGATGTTTGGGGGAAAGGCCAAAGGTGGGGAAAAGGGGCATTAGGGGGGATCAGGGAGGAACAAATATGGGAAAATATAGAGGGGGAAATCAAGGGGCCAGTCACATTTAGGCAGACTGTGGGACAGTATGCTTGTCTGACTGAGGCCTGCACCTGATCACCACAATCTATCTTGTCTCCTTTCTTAACCAACTTTTTGTGTAACTTACTCTCTATCCCATGTGTGAATGCTGCAAGGTCTGAGTGCCAGCAATGGGAGAGACCAGAGTGAGTGAAATCAAGTGCCAGTCACTGGAGTTGGACCATGAGTCATAGTGTCCCACGTGTCTGTGGTGCCAGCAACTGGAGCGAGTGAGGGTCTGAGTGCCAGCAACTGGAGTGGGACCCGGGGCCATAGAGCCCGTGTGTCTGGAGCGCCAGCAGCTGGAGGGACGGGTGTGCAAGACCAGCACAGATGTGCTTGTGTGAGAGGTTGAAGGGCCAGTGATTGGAGGGACCTCAGTGTGTTTATATTTTCTTCAGTGTGTTTATATTATAGTGAATTCAACCTCATTTCCTTGGGTGAATATGTGTAATTCACTAGCAAAGTTCAAGATGGACTAGGTGAGGAGTAGGAGGAAAACCTATATACGGAAAGGCTCAAGGCCTGAGCTGGTGGATAAAGGAGTCTGGGATCCGGGCATGGATATGAGGCAGGCTGAGAGCCCATGCTGATAGTCAAAGGATCTGTGATTGTGGGGGTGCTTGTGAGAAAAACATGTAAGTGCATGCATACGTTTTGCTAGCAAACTCAAGCTGGACTAGCTGGTGAGTAGGAAGAGCCCCACATAATGGGTAAGGTAGCCAAGCATCCTGGCATGGATATCAGATGGGCTGAGAGCCCATGCTGATATTCAAGAGATCTGCGACTGTGGGTGTGTTTGTGAATCTAGAGAGTGAGGGAGCATGTGTTTCACCAGGGAACTTCAATCCTGATCAGCAGGTGAGGGGCAACAGGCCTGGGCTATGTGTACATATGTTTATGTGAGTGCTGTTAAAGGCAGTGCTCCGTCTGTGGCAGTCTGTGTGTCCAGCCCTGTTAGTGTCCTCTGTGTGTGTGCATGTGAGTGTCTCTGGGAAAAACACTCTGCCTTGCTACTGCCTGACCCTGCACACACAACCAGCAGCAGTAAGTGACTTTAATGGGATTTAAACATACTCTCAGGGATTCACCCTATGCAGCCATTATGAACAACGTTGTGAATGCACAGGGTAGTAATATAAAAAACTGAATGTGCTTGGCTTATTAAAGCAATCTCATCTTCTGTCAAGTTGCACCACTTTACATGAAGTGATGCTCTAAGGAGCTCTAAGGAGACGCTTTTTTTACTGTGAGAGTGGTTGAACACTGGAACAGGTTGCCCAGAGAGGCTGTGGTGTCTCCATCCTTGGAGATACTCAGAACCAGACTGGACATGCTCCTGGGCAACCTGCTGTAGCTTGAGCAGGGAGATTGGACCAGATGATCTCCAGAGGTCTCTTCCAACCTCAGCCATTCTGTGATTCTGTGACCATAATTTCAGGACATTTTGTTGCCTAAATTTACTTCTTAGCTATCTGTTTTACTGGTTTGCTTTTACACCACCCCCTGTTCACCATATCTTGAAAAGCAAAAAAAAAAAAAGAAGAAGAAAAAAAAAGAAAAAGAAGACAGAAAAGGAACTACACAAAGATCTGGGTCAGACTGAGTAATACATGCCAGAATTTAGCCAGAAAATTATGTATTGGATATCAAGAAAAGTGTGACACATTTTCAGATCCTTAAATGCCAAGAGTAACACCTTAAATGTAAAGTAATCCACAGAGAATTTCCTCCTGCATATGCTGAGGTTTCTTTTATTACGGAGTCATAGTATAAAGGTAACTTTTAATGTAGCTCAAAAGCAAATTCCATTTGAAATGCAAACAATGTAGCCTATTAAAAGGAATTAAATCTGTATTCAGTGCATCTAACTTTTACCTCTCTAATAACAATTTTTAGGGAATTTTTAACTTACAGATTACATTAACACTTTTTTTTACTCATTTATTCTTGCATTATTAAAGCTGATGGAACCTTTGAGTTCACCATGCACATGAATGAACTCCAGGCTCTTGTTTCAGAAAGACAAATACGTAGTTCCAGAGGAATGGCTCATCCCTCCGCCTCATGTCCATTCAAAAGGACAAAATGATACAGATATTTATAGATATTGTAAGACTGATTAAGACAACTCATGAATGCAGACCCACATTACAGAACTATATATACACATATACAGTCACAATTCTTATTGCATCAGTATGAAGTCTTATCGTGATTATGTAATATGTGCTTAGGAGAGGCTTTTAAGAAGAGGAACAAAAGACATCAGAATAGCTATACCTCTGTTCAGTTACCTAGTGACCAAAGTATTGGGCTGGAATTCAATACACCGTTTGGTGAGATTGGGTGAGTCACCTCACACAGTGACTCACTTGGAGAATAAGGATTGTGAAATTGATTTACCAGGGGACAAGGGCTGCATACAGAAGAGGTATTATTCTCATTCCCTTTGGGGGAATCATGTCCAGTATTGCCCTTACGTAATTTAATAAAGAAACTGTGGGGTGACCTGATTCAAAACTCAAAGTGAAGTCAACATTCACAGGTTAGAATGGGTTTAGGATGAAGACATTGGACCTACTTGTACGTATGTCACCACTGCACATAGGCACTGAACTAGCACAACAGCTCTGCTTTTATCCAATTTAAAAATATTTTAAAGGCTCAAGAAATAATATCTACTAAAATTGAGATACTTCAAAATTCCTTTTAGGCTCACATATAGAAGGCCTCCACAATGAGAGATGCAGTATTATCATTACAGCATGGTAGAAACTTTCTAAGAGTCTCCATTGACCTCTCAGCCTGCCTGCAGAAGATCTATGCACATGGTAGTAATTATCTTAAATGTATCAATTTTTTGAAAATGTACATTCACACATTTTGTTCACTATTTATTCTCTTCTTTGAATTATCATTTCAACTTCTGACAGTAAAGAAAAACTTTGTAATTGTAAGTATAATGAAAGAAAGGGTGAGGAGTCACCATCATTTAGGGAGGAATAACTCCATGCACCAGTACAGGCTGGGGGTTGACCTGCCGGAAAGCAGCTCTGCCGAGAAGGACCTGGGAGTGCTGGTGGACACCAAGTTAAGCATGAGGCAGCAATGTGCMCTTGTGGCCAAGAAGGCCAATGGKATCCTGGGGTGCATSAGGAAGAGTGTTGCCAGCAGGTCGAGGGAGGTGATYCTCCCCCTCTACTCAGCCCTGGTGAGGCYRCATCTGGAGTACTGCGTCCAGTTCTGGGCTCCCCAGTACAAGAGGGATGTGGCACTACTGGAACAAGTCCAGCAAAGGGCTACAAAGATGATTAGGGGACTGGAGCATCTCTCTTATGAGGAAAGGCTGAGAGAGCTGGGCCTGTTTAGCCTGGAGAAGAGAAGGCTGAGAGGAGATCTTATCAACGTGTACAAGTATGTGAAGGGAGGGTGTCGAGAGGATGGGACCAGACTCTTCTCAGTGGTGCCCAGCGACAGGACGCGAGGCAACGGGCACAAACTGAAACACAGACAGTTCCATCTGAACATGAGGAAAAACTTCTTCACTGTGAGGGTGACAGAGCACTGGAACAGGTTGCCCAGAGAGGTGGTGGAGTCTCCTTCTCTGGAGATATTCAAAACCCGCCTGGACGCAATCCTGTGCAACGTGCTCTAGGTGACCCTGCTTGAGCAGGGGGTTGGACTAGGTGATCTSCAGAGGTCCCTTCCAACCTCAACCATTCTGTGATTCTGTGATCATTGAATGTATTTTAAGAATGGTTTAGATAAACATCTGTCATTAGTAACACAGACAGAGTTGCAGGCATGCTTTTTGTAAATATACTTCTTGTGATCAGAGGGTATTGTCTCTCTTCCTTGATAAAATGAACATAGCTCCTACAGTAAAGAATGTCTGTGGAGAACTGGTTTTAAATCTACTGTCTTTGAGAATTCAGGACAATAAAGCTTGGTCACACAAAATTTTCACAGAAATTAAGCTGAATTGAGGTCATAATATAAGCTCAAACAAAGTTCAAATTAACTTTTGAACAAATAATAGTGAAGAAACACCTACTTCTGAAAAAAATGATTTCTCACCAGATTACAACAATTTCCTTTTATTAAATGCAACCAAAATAGCATTAGCAGTCTTGGTGGGTATTAGGTCAGACAGGAAATAGGAAAGCAGGAAATTAAACATATTCATTTTTTTTTCTTTCCTTTGCATCATAGACTGCTTTCCAAGTGTTCACATTTGGAGCCATCGATTTTCTGCTAGATAACTGCAACACCAAAGAACTTCCATGTGGCTCATAGACTTCGAGTAATAGTAAAGAAGAAGCAATCTTTGGATAAATTCCATGGGAAGAATTTTGGAGGCTATCTGGCACTCACTGTGCCATAATCAGGTACTTGAAATGCGTAAGTAGATGTCCATACAATTGCAGTATTTAAATGTTTGCTGGTTCATTTGTTCTGTTCCCTACAATGCAGGTAGTTACTTTTTCCTCATCCCTGTTGTAAGCAGCTGATGGTCTCTATTGCTTTACCAGCAAAGACCAATTTTAATTGAAGTCATCGAAATCTGAAACTTCTGTGATGATATGACTGTTCACACTCATGTGAGCACGCTCACTGCGACTGAGAAAACAATGAGTGGGGAACCCATTTTATAGGACAATATTTTATTCTTAAGTGACTAAACTGCTGCGCTACTGTGTACATGTATGTATATTTCATTGTATTTGTACATGTTGCAGTATGTTGAGGTAATTAAACAAAATGTTTTAAAATGTTATGTGGTTACTTCACCTTTGCCCTCCCCAGTGCACAGAGCTTTTTGAAATTACAGACCAACAGCTCTTGTCTTATGAAACATTTAAACAACTTCTAAAGATTAAGTTAAAATGTCCAGAGATAGACTGAAAGTCAGAGTCACTGAAAGCTGCATCTGTTCATGCAAGAAAAATGCCTTTTTTTTATAAAAATTGTTAATAAAAGGAAGCTCTGCACAGAACGAATCTCTTCTCTAAAACTATCTGGGTGTTATCAAATGCAGGGGACAGCATCTTTCTTAAGCAATTATTTAGGAAAATTTTCATTGGCATTTGCAGGTGTGTGCAGGAACCTACTATCACCCATATGAACAGTATGGATGTGATTATTTTCAAATAAGCTGTATATCTTTTTAAGCTTGTTATCACCACTTGCTATTTTTCTGCATATTTAAACTGGTCTTGGGTTGAATGGTCTAGCAATTCTGTATCAAAGTAATATTTTAATGTTAGTTTCTCTGGCTATAAATAATAAGCAATACAGTACCATTTCTAAAAGCTCACCCCTTGGTTATACTATGACATTTATTTTGCCACTGAAAGTATTCTTCTTTCTTAAAAAAAAGTGGAATAGAATTTACTGAATATGAATTGCAGAACTGATACCACCTACATACTACCATGTTTTTATTACACAGTTCACTGCTATAAGTCTAGTACAGTCTTTGGTTTGGAAGGAATTTTTGGCAATATTTTTGATCTATATTGTCTCTTAGTTCTTAACTCTTTCTACTATACACTAAAAGCACTATGACAAAACCATATCGTTACTCTTCTTTTAGGTATTTTTCTTGTTATAATCAGCTAAGTGAAATGTACAATTCAACTATACTTATTTGCAATTTGTATGTCCCTTTATAAAGTATGAACCTTTTCTCCCCAAACAATGATTATTAGCTACACCTCATAAGTGCATAGCCTGATGATGAGAATGAAGTACGGCCTCATCTCCCTTAACATAAGCACTCCATTTCATAAGACTGAATCACTACCATGTTCTCCCATTGCTATGACTTCTATTGTTTTGTCCTGCCATCTTCCCTTCTAGTGATAGAGTTAACATTTACGATGAGTATAAACAGGCAATATTTGGCAGCTGCAACGTCCAGATGCCATGCTTGGGAATATATTTCCAATAGCACCGCCTATCTTTGGGGTTTGTTCCTCCATTAGCTGCACTTCTGGCTCTGCTGATGGAGCACAGAAGTGTATCTGGGCCAGCTGATAGGAATGCTGTCTTCTCCTGGATGATGCTAGTCTATGACTCACTCTCAGTTCTCAAGATAATACATTTATGTTAACTCTCATATACAAGATAACCATTTCTGTTGGCAATTACTTCTAAATGTATGTATAAATACTTTTCATGATGATCATCCTTAAAATGACAATATGCTTAGTATTTTACTCCAATGAATAATTAAAAATTTGGATGTCTATTTTGTTCTTCATCTTTGTAGAACTAAATAAAATCTAGCCAATGCGTGACTGATCCCTGTCATACTGTCATTACTGTTAATAATAGCCATGCCATTAGAAAATGTGATTCTTCAAGGTAAACAACATCTGCTTTGGACCATGACAGAGAAATACAATGACATCAAGGAGAAAAGGGAGAAACTGGTTAATCAGAAATGAGAGCTCTTGATTGTAGAAACACTAAGAGCTAATGTGAGGAGAGCTATTTATGAACTAATATCATGAGTTCAGTGCGTCAAGCATTAGATTAGCCTGAGGCTCAGCAGAGCCTAGCCAGAGTCTGTAGCTGTCACCACAACAGGAATGATGAATTTTAATAAATGATCACAAGGATTTTAAACAATGAAGTAGCAACAGCCTTTCCAAGGAACCTGGATTTACCAAAGGAGAAAGCAAAGAACCAGGGATTAAGGCTTATCCAGGGAAACGAAGACTTTATAAAATAACCTTGGATGCTTGGATGCATCCGTTGCACAAACAGAGACACTTTGAATTGCCTGACTGGATCAGAGAAGACATCACATGAAGTTACAAGAAGTTAATCCAGGGTATGAAAGGCCCACATGTTATCTTCTGTCCAGGAAGCTGAAGAGCACAGTATTAGCTCTTACTATAATGTACTCTAAAAGAAAACAGTGACACTGGATATCTTACATACTGAGCCACAGTGCAGAGCTACTTATTTGCCTACCCCCAAAACTGCCAAGAAAAGGCAAGGTATGTCCTATTGTCACTTTGGCATCATGGCACAGTGAAGAAAACAAAGAAAAAGGCATCAGCATGAAGGAGAAAGGACAAAATCTAGCAACTTTGTTCTGCTTTGCACTCTTTTAGTTTGCCTTTCCTCCATGATGATTTGCTGTCAAGTTGTCCAGTTTTAGTGAGCTGATTTTATTCAAATATGGTATGAATCATAGTGGGATTTCAAGAGTTCTGATAGTGATAACTAAAAGGCTCAAATTACCCACTGTGATGACTGGTAAGAAATAGGCTCATTAAATAGTTTAACCACGAAGATAGTTAAGTATTAGGTTATCTGATTAAAGGGTACTCACAGTAAACATGAAGACCCATAAGGATCAGAGAAACCATGTCAGGTGGAGCAACCCCAGTAACCTCCAGGTGAGAAGGGAGCTCCCTGACTTGGCTGCTCCCGAAGACCATCGAAGGGGAGCGACTCAACCATTGTCCAAGAGGGTTTCACACCTTCATACAAGGAGTTGAGGAAGGAAACTCTCTCCCTAGAAAGCCATGCAAATGTGGTTAATGTCTACAGGGGTATAGGACTTTTTATGAGACGCACGGGGAAGAGAATGCTGGGACTGTGCAAAACTTATCATGGGATTTTCTAAGAGGATTTGAGGGATGTACAAAACATTATGGGATGTTTAGAGGAAGGATGAAAGGAAGGGAAAGGGAGGGATCATGGTGGATTGGGAGGAACAAACACAGGAAAATAAAGGGAGAAAGGGATAAAAGCGGCTGGTCAAGTATAAACAAGTTGCTGGTCATTACATTTGTCTGACTGAGCCCTTTGCTTGATCACCACAGTCTGTCCTATCTTCTCATTAAATCCTATTTCTAACTATCATCTCCTGTGTGGGTGTGCTCTCTGTTCTGAGTGCAGGTGTGAATGCTAGCAAACTTCAGTTTGGACAAGCATGTGAGCAGCGTGAGAGGTCTGAGTTCCAGCTATTGGAGTGGGACCATGAGCTTCAGGGTCTCATAGGTCCAGGTGACAGCAACTGGGGGAGACCAGGGTATGCAGTCCAGCTACTGGATACACTGAGTGCCTAAGGCCAGCTACTAGAGGCACCCATATATAGAGGAGGAACAGCGTCAAGCCTTCAGTACTGTTCATATTCGTGTGAGTGTTGGGTTTTTTGCAGGGCTGGTAAAGGCATTGTGTTCTGCCTGCGTGGATCTGTGTGGCCAACCATGTTCACAGTGTGTGTGTGTGTGTGTGTGTGTGTGTTCACAAGCATCTCTCAGGAATACATGCTCACCGTGGCTGCGGGCTGGACCTGGGGACCTGTTAAGTGCAGCCTCACATTCATTGGGATGGAACTAGAGGGACCTTCTGGGTTCCGTAACCAGAGTTGGCCACTTGTAACAGTAAGGATTATCCATTACTGTTACCCAAGAGAGAAAACTGTGGGACCTCAAAGATGCTGCATTTGTATGTGTTGCCATTTTATTTTTGTTTTCATCATCTTTTTCTATAAATGAAGCATGACTAAAACTTATCCGTGGCATCTTGTATCCCTGTCAATTTTCAGCAGAAGTAAGACTGTTCCATTGCAGGCTGCACTTTTTTCTTTCTGAAAGAGCAATGCAAATGTGTGATGTTCCCAAGGCTTGCAAGGAGATGTGTTGTCAAACAGCATAACCTATGTCAATAAAGAACAAGACACTGGGCACTACTGGGGTCAAGTGAGCATTTAAATCTTGGATCAAAACACATCAAAACCAGAATAAGTTTTGCAATGCAGGAGATAAGAAAAGAACCCTTCAACACAACACAAAATAAAATGCACAAAGGCTATTTTCAAATCATATAGCAGTTACTGGACTTACTGACTTCATGGAATATGTGGTTACAAGATTATCATCCCTAATGTTATGCCATTGATATGCATAATAGAATCATATAATTTTTGTATTATTTGTAATTAAAAACTGGATTATAAAGCTGGATGGTAAAGGTAGACAGCGAAACATTTCCAAGGTTAATGGTATTCCTGAAAGTTTGAAAATAGTTCAGCCACAGGCTCCCTGTGTGGCTTTGGCCTTCCTAGCCTTCCCTGTACTTTGGTTGTTTACATGTAATAACAAAGACAGTGTTACAGAACTGACAATCCTTTTGCATGTGCAAAGTTGTCAAACACTAGTCTGATGAAAATCAGAACCTCTCTAGCATGTGGCTGGATTATGTTCTGGTCAATGCCAACAGAGGAGGAGTAAGTAATCCATTTTCCTTGGATTACTTGAAGGGAAAAACGTATACTGAAATTACACTTCAAGTTTGAGGAAAAAGAGGGGTTGTAACTTTGTGATACACATAATTAGAGTGTAAAACACAGAAAAGAACTGTGGATTCTGAATGGCTCAGTGGGTGTCTCCTTGTTCTTATTCTCAGTATTAAATGAGTCAGTAAATTCCTATTCTCTTAAATTCTATAATTGCTCAGGCCTGACTGGGATGTGTTTTTAACAAACTCAGAATGACAAGTTCAGCTGGAGAGAGAACCATTAGAGTGAAAAAACAGTGAAAGCCCAAGTGAATAATGAAAGTCCTTGTACAATTTACCTTAGATGCATACGCTGTAGTGAGTAATAAGCAGAATTTTAATACATGCATAGAAATTAAAACAACTGATTACTAGTATTATCAAGCACTTCCAAAAGATAATGATTCAGGTTTCACAGAGCTGTTTGATCTTAATTTCAAATAGAAGAATGAAAGTTATGCTCCCAGCATTGACATAGTCTTCCATAAACAAAATAGCAGTTATTTTATAAATCTTCCTTTCTTTTCTAAGCTTAAATGAGTCATGACCAGTTACATTCCCACATGTCTCAGCTACCAAGCTGGCTACAGGAAAAAGAAAAATACAATATTCTGCAACTCTTGCTTTATTATTGAAGGAGTTATAAAACAAGGGGCAAAGCAAAGAATTTGGAGCCACAGTTTCCAAAAGATAAGAAGACTTCTCTATTTAATATATCCATTTTCTGTCAAACAGAATTTGCTTCACTCATACTAATGTAAATGTATGTGTGTCTTTGGGTTCAGAGTGACAAAGGGCTGAACACACATTTCTGGCCTGCTCTTCTCAAAAGGGAGCTAGTAGTACTGGAAAACATTCAGAGAACGGCAACAGGATGCTTAAACTTACAGAACAGCTTCCAAAATTGGGGTGACTAAGTAAGTTAGAAATCTTCAGTCTGTAAAAGAGTGACGAATGGAAGATGTAACACAGGTCTGTGTAATTATGGGTGGTAAGAACAGGACAGATGAGAATTAACTGTTCACTGTCTCTTCAGCTACTAGCTCTAGGAGCTATCAAATGAAGGCAGCAGGAGCCAGGTTCAAGACAAACAGGAGCTGGTGAGTCTTCATTCAGGGACTCCTGGAATTCACTGCTGAAGGATTTGGTAGATGCTAAAAGTGCAGATGGGTTACACAGAAGACTGGATGAGTTCATGAAAGAAAGATCCACTGAGGATTGCCAAACACACAGAAACTACATCTGGTCAAGGAAGACCCTGAGTTTGAAGCAGTCAGAATCTGGGAGAGTGCTATGAGAAATGATCGTATATACTTCCTCTATTACTGTACTCCAACACAGAAATATGCTTTTGGACACTTTCAACCACAAACTACTAGGCTTGAAGGGATCTGATGAGATGCAGTAAGGCTGTGCCTACAGTAAAGTTAGCTGAAAACTTATATTACCTTCAACAGGGGTAATTTTCTTCATTTCAGGAAATTAGTTATTATCTCCCAAGTTTTAACCCACCATAGCTTATTGTCCACTGTGTGAGTTTGCATTATTGCCAATGCATTGAGATTTACATGCCATTAACCTGAAAAATCAACACTTCCCTACAAAGAAATAGCAACATTTTTGCAGCACTTTGAAAAATACAAAATGTCAAGAACAGTTAACACTTGAAAAAGGACACTTCCATTTTGAAAATGAAAGCAAAAGGAAGGCTGGGGAAAGGTGGGCCTGCTAGTGAATGAGGCAGGGGCCCTGGTGACAGTGATACAGAGAAGGCAGAGATACTGAGTGCCTTCTTTGCTTCAGTCTTTACTGGTAAGACTGTTCTTCAGAAATCCCAAGCCTCAGAGACCAGAGAGAAATTTGGATAAAGGAAGACTTTCCCTGGGTGGAGGAGGATTGGGTTAGGGATCACTTAAGCAACCTGGACATCCACAAGTCCATGGCCCTGATAGGATGCACCCACAAGTGCTGGTCGATGTCATTGCTAGTCATCTTTGAAAGGTCATGGAGATCAGGAGAGGTGCCTGAGGACTGGAAAAAAACAAATGTCACTCCTGTCTTCAGAAAGGGCAAGAAGGAAGACCCAAGGCCAGTCAGCCTGACCTTGATCCCTGGAAAAGTGATGAAGCAGCTCATTCTGGACACCATTTCCAGGCACATGAAGGACAAGAAGGTCATCACAAATAGTCGGCATGGCTTCACCAAGGGGAAATCATGCTTAACCAATCTGATAGCCTTCTGTGATGGAATGACTGGCTGGGTAGATGAAGGAAGAGCAGTGGATGTTGTCTCCCTTGACTTCAGCAAAGCTTTCGACACTGTCTCCCATAGCATCCTCATAGGGAAGCTCAGGAAGTGTGGGCTAGATGAGCAGACAGTAAGGTGGACTGAGAACTGGCTGAATGGCAGAGCTCAGAGGGTTGTGATCAGCGGTGCAGAGTCTAGTTGGAGGCCAGTAACTAGCGGTTTACCCCAACAGTCAATACTGGGTCTACCAATACTGGGTTAGCCTCAGCAGTTTTGCTGATTATACAGAACTGAAAGGAGTGGCTGATACACCAGAGGGCTGTGCTGCCATTCAGAGGGACCTCAACAGGCTGGAGAGGTGGGCAGAGAGGAACCTCATGAAGTTCAACAAAGGCAAGTGCAGGGTCCTGCACCTGGGGAGGAATAACCCCATGCACCAGGACAGGCTGGAGTCTGATCTGCTGAAAATCAGCTCTGCAGAGAAGGATGTGTGGGTCCTGGTGGACAAGTTGACCATGAGCCAGCAATGTGCCCTTGTGGCAAAGGCAGTCAATAGCATCAGGAACAGTGTTGCCAGCAGGTCAAGGGAGGTGATCCTTCCCCTCTACTCAGCCCTGGTGAGGCCACATCCGGAGTGCTGGGTCCAGGTCTGGGTTGCACAATACTAGAGAGACATAGAGCTACTGGAACGAGTCCAGCAAAGGGCTACTAAGATGATTAAGGGACTGGAGCATCTCTCACAGGCTGAGAGAGCTGGGACTGTTCAGCCTGGAGAAGGGGAAACTGAGGGGGATCTTATCAATCTGTTTCAATATCTGAAGGGAGGAAGTAAAGAAGACGGAGCCAGACTCTTCTCAGTGGTGCACAGTGACAGGACAAGAGGCAGTGGACACAAACTGAAACACAGGAAATTCCATCTGAATATGAGGGAAAACTTTTTTATAGTGAGGGTGACTGAGCATTGGAACAGGTTGCCCAGAGAGGTTGTGGAGATTCCACCCTTGGAGTATTCAAAAGTCATCTGGACAAGGTCCTGGGCTACCTGCTCTAGGTGACCCTTCTTGAGCAGATGGGTGGGCCTAGGTAATCTCCAAAGGTCCCTTCCAACCTCAAACATTGTATGATTCTGTGAATTGATTTTATTTGAAAAATAATTATTTCCTCTGCCCAGCTTCATCTATCTGTTGAAGAGGAACCTGTTCATTTTAAGAGATCTCTAACTCCTTTTTTGTTTGGATTTGCTCATGCTTGACTGCCAAGACTCTGGGTAGATCTCAGTCTGTGTTGCTTCTTATTCAACAACTAGAGACTATTTTGAGAATTAAAGACCATTTGGATTTTTGTATCACTCAAATGTATAATTCATTTGGTTCTCAACAACTGCCAAGACTACTGCATTTCAGCAGTTATATCCATGATACTACACAGCTGACTTTTGGAAACTGGTGTCACTCAGATAATGTTATTTAAGGTTCTAGTGATATCATCACAATTTGTTTTCCTCTGTGCTTTCCCAGGCAACTTTAAGTACATTCTCATGTACCCTTTGATTTTTTTCATAAAAAATCTCCAAGATGATCTATGGTAAAATGCTCCATCCTCAACTGCCTACACTCCAATAAGGCAGCCTGTCCCACCATTTGTACTCTCTTTCAATCTTGACTCCTCCTAAAATATTGAAGGCATTAGGACTACTCACTGAAAGAGGTAATGTCACAACTGAAGTCAGTGGCAAAACAAACTTTGACTTAGCTGGGTAGGAGGTCACTCACAGTGCATGGAATAAATCTTTGCAGGACTGGGGTTAAAGGAACTATAAATTAGTTCCTAAACCTAGGATTTCTGTTTAAATATGCCAGATACCATAATACAAAGAGCTATGAAGGCACACACATGTGCAAGTGAAACAACATTACTGCTACATTATGAATGCAGTTCAGTAGCTTAGGTTACTGTACATCCTGAAAACTACTAGTTCTCAAATTACTACTATTCATTGCACTGTCATCTACATTAGTGAGTGAAAGAGAGAGTTCTTTTGCTAATTTTTTGGCTCACTGTGCTCTGCCTCTACTGCACTACTTAGTCTTTAAATCCTCTACTTCAAGCCACCTCTTCCCTCTTCAGAAAACCATGGTTTTATCTATTCTCAAAACCTCTTCAAACTCTCTTCTGTATCTGTCTTTTCCCTAGTGTGCTTCCTCCTATACTGTGGTTTGTATTTAAACAATCTCTTAATCTTTTGGAATTGTACAGCACTTACATCTTCTTTTAAATTGGTCTTAATTGCTACTGCTTTCTGTTCTCTAATCCATTTAACACCTTTAATCTTGTAGCAACTCCCTTTCATTTTTCTTTTTTGTATTTAATAAAATGTTATAAAAGCATTTTGGAAATGTCCTCTTCTGTTTTTATGGTAGCATAGGGCACTTGGGGGTGCTTGTATCTATTTCTTTTAGTTCAGTCATGTTTGTTACAGATACTGAATCTCAGAAAGGCAAAGGAGAGAAATGGGAGAGATGAGGATTGCACTTGTCACTCTTTTTTGCAACTCTAGTCCTCTGATTAGGAGCAGAATTCACCATCAGCAGTCTAGAGATATTAAGCTGGAGTTACTGAGGTTTTTTCACACACCATAGGCCTTTCAGAGGTTGTTTCAGGCTCTGGAATATGATTTGTCCATGAAGAGGGTTATTCTGCTTCTTCCCATTGGCAGTAAAGGTTTAGACAGCTAAAGGACAGTGAGTGAACCCCATTCACCCCCAATCTTTGCATGTTCCAACACTGGAACAGAGCATATTTTTCAATATGACACAGTAAAATAATCATAATGATTAAAAATGGAATATACAATTACAAGTAATAAGGAGATAAGCTGCAGAATAATAAAAGAGGAAAATACACCGCGAAGACATGTCTGTGAACACCAACTACCCAACGAAGAAAACAGCCCACTTTATGGACCTCAAGAAAAATGGGTCTGCGCTTTATCTACGTTATTCAGAAAAGCTGCTTTTGACTTTACTTGAACTAGCAGTTCTATTTTATCTATAGCTTTTGGCTATCATCTCTGTTTATAACCTGGCAGCCCAAGTCAAATCCTTGCATTTTATGCATTTTTTCTTGGTATTAGCATTTACCCTTTTTTGATTTGGGAAGTTATCAGTTCCAGTGCATGAGCTAATACTCAGAGGAACTTGATAGGTTATCTATTAATGCTAGACATTAATGATTAATGAATTAGAGTCATCTAACTTTTCTGTGCAACAGTTTCCAAAACTTTGAAATATTTTTTTTAAGCACATAAGCTCAAGATCTGAAAAGTAATTGCTAAGTATCAGTTTGTGATGAACTCAAACATGGTTATACGAAGTCAAAGGGATTAGCTATCTTTGTCTCCTCTGGTCCCTTATACAGTCATTCTGTGCAACTACATTACAGGCCCAGGCAAAAAACAGGCTGCATATTCAGTGTTTTATAGGCAGGTGAGTATGGAAAAGAACAAGAGGTTTAAGAAAAGAAGATGGATTATTGGTTATGCATTTCCTGTCCAAGCCAACAAAGGTGATTTATCAGGTATTTCAAGTAACTGTTTTTCTGAATCAATGGACAAGGACCATATCCACACATCATGTCACAAGAGGCCTGAAACTGGGGGATCAGACTGCTTCTTCTAGATTAGCTTAGAAAATATACACTGCTTACTCTAAAATCCCCTTTTTCATTGTCTGTATCATCTTCCTGTGCTGTCTTCCTGCGCTCTCATAACACTTCTTGCACCTGAGTTCACGAAATCAGAAAATATGGTCGGCTCCCAGGCTTCGGCTGTTGTAATACCTCTTTGTGAAACAGCCAGCAGGATCCTGCAGGGGCAGCTACCTTTTGTTTTCCTATGATGCACGTTATAGTGTCTAACGTCAGAAGCAGGTTTCTGGAGGAATTTTTGAAGCTGCATAGCAGTAGGGTGTCTTGCTTCCTTTCAGAAGCTTTCCCTGACAGCTGCCATGTACAGTTCGTTTGAGGATCAAACGCTTAAAGATGTTATTGTTAGACTTAGATGAATGTGATTAATAGTCTGCTGTGCTTTTAAACTGATGAGCTAATTTTTCTACATTAAAGTCTAAAAAAAAAAAAAACTTTCTGGATAACAAATTAAGTAACAGATACTGGCTCAGTCCAAGGCAAAGTGTATTTGCTACCAGATGGGGGAAAAAATTCCTTAGTAGGAGCTGTGGCTAAGTGAGCACAGCATTAGGGCTGTGAGCTCAGCACCCTGAGGTCACCAGCTTTTAATTAACCCTCCATCTGCTGGGAGTTTCTAAACTTGTGCAGAAAGGAACGGTCTCTGGAACTCTACAAATGTCCCATGTAGGCTGCCATTGAAGTTAAATTTATAGCCCTTATTAGTTTAGTGTGGCAAATAAGCCATACATGGTCAAGAAGTGGACTCAAACCCTTATAATTTTTATCATATAAGCAAGTACATAGAGTGTTAAGTGTTCCCAGCCAATGAGATGTAGATAACTCTCTGTGTGTACACACACAAGATGAACATTTTAATGGGCTATAGTCCTGCTCTTCTCTTTCACTCGCAGGGGCATAGATTGACCTTTAATGTGTCTCAGCATAAGGAATGTGCATAGACAGATATACCCATATGTGCCTATAAATACATGCATTTGAATATATATATATGTGTCCTCTTTTTATGTGTGTATATATAGATACGTGTGTATACACGTACATACACATGCAGAAGTATAAATATGTATAAACATATTTTGTTACAAAGCATAATTTGGTTATCCATATCTTTCAGATTATGCATATAGATGATACTATTTCCTTAAAAATTATAAAAATATAGTATTGCTTACATTTCCTATAAAACTTGCTAATGGAATCTCCACATCGGAAATCAACTCTGTTACAGAGTTTTGTGCTATTACTCTGGAGTGTTATTGCAATGTTATGAAGTGTTATGCAAAGTTGAGGAAACTGTACAAAAATCTTGATGATTCCTTCATAACTCAGCTTTTAGTTGCATACTTAACAAAATGATAAAACATTAAAACAAAACTGTGTTACCTTATGTACAATTAAATAAATATATGTGATTTAATGGAAATGTGAATAAGGGCTTGAACATATTGAAGAACAGTAAACTTCTGATTATAAACACTATCTAAATAGTGACTTTGAAGACTGATTTTTTTTTTCTCTGATGAGCCATAGTCTTGAACTGGTGATCAGTTTTGTGGCAATGCTATCAAAAACTGCTGAGAATGGTTCCTGAATGTTTTAATTAAAAAAAAAAAAAGAAAAAAAAAGAAAAAGGGAAGAGAGAGATTTTGTTTAAAATTCCAGGTATGATATCCTGCTTAATTTTCATTCTTACAATTCATTTCCCAGAAACAAAAGGATACAGGAATTCTTATTCGCAGATGCAGTGAGATTTTAGCCCTTGTCAACTGTATCAATACACTTAAAGCTGTCAAAGATTCATTGCTTCTCTCCATCCAAAGATTCAATATAATAAAGTCTATGAACAGCAGCAGAAAAGTGATTTATAGAGCCCTCCCAACATTACACAGGGTAGATGTGGGTGGTAACCTTGGGCAGTAACAATGGTGGTAAACAGACTAATGTCTTAGGCCTACATATTTTTTTAAAATAGTAAATAATAACAAGATTTCGGACTGAATTTTCCACAATTTGTAATTGCATTGGCTACATTGGAGTGGAGAATGAAACCCAATCTGTTTTTCATAAACTGTTAAATTATTGAAAAGAAACAAGAAGCTGCCAAAGCATTACAATTCTCCTGCATCCAAGGGAGCAAATTTTCAAAAGGTCATCTTCCATCTGAACAAACGCATGTGTGACTGGCATGTGACAAGAGAAGAAGCAATTGTTTCATTTCGTATTTTATGAAATTTCACATTAGGGTACTAGAATTTCAAAAGACTTTGACTATTCATCATCATCATTTTTAATTCACTTGTGATTTTCACATTTATCTAAGCCTTTAGTTGCACACCAAAAATAAATAGTCAACTAAATTAAAAAGCAGACAGCCTGTGGGGTTTTAGGACCATTAGTTGCTGAAAGTGTATTTGAATATGGCATCTTTGGCTATAAAAATGGGCTTGTTAAATGACAGCTAACTGTATAATAAAAGCAGAAAATAAAAGGAGTTTTCTTAGACTTCTATGATAAAGGAATGGAAAAAAATCAAATACAGAGCTATATCCCTGTTAATTAAAGTAACACTCCCAAAGAGTGCAAATATGCATGGTGGAAACCTTCCATCTCATGTGACGTTCCTAAAGTGATGTTGGATTTTGTATATGCATGCATGTAGTTTGTTATCACATATAAAATTTTCACCTGAACTTCCCAATGATAACCCTTAAACCTGGATTCAGGCAAATGTTCACACTGAGGAAAGGAATAAGGCAAATGTCCTAGCAAGAAGCATCCTATGAAGCACTGCTTTCAGTAGAACACCAAGTCTCACGTAAGTTTAAATACTTTCTTGAATCAAGGCTTTAATTACAAAATATAGGTAGAGTTTTTCTCTGCAAAATGAAGTTTGTCATGTGTTGGCTATAAGGCTTTGTTACTATGGGCTGTTGATTGTTTTAAGTAACTTTTAATTTTAGTATTTGTTTATGAACAAAGGATTTGAGGAAAGTGTAAAAAAAGAGTAAGTGGGCAGTTAGGCAAGAAAACACTAATGGAATGATTAAAATGACAAAAGTGTTAATTTTGTCCCAGTTCACTGTCTACCAAACTGTTTCCAGAGGAAATGAAGCCATCAAAGATGTCTATTAGATAACTGTCAATAGGAATATCACAGAGAATGAAAGCACAAGCTGACTTATTTGAATGAGCTAGTGTTTCTCACCAAAGTCATGGTCTTTGCTGTCCTTCATTTATATGACTTCCTTGAAATTAAAATGCTACTGTTTTGTCCATTTGCTCTGAAATGTTATGTATTTCTCACTTCCTTGGAGTCTCATTCATGCCGTCCCTACCTTTCGACCAGTCAGCAAAACCTTGGTTTTAAGAGAAGCATGGTCATATATTAAACCACCGAGGAGAATTCTTACTCAGGAAATCCAGTTCAGCACCGCCAACTCACTTACAATTTCTGGACTTAACACACCAAGCAAGTCGGTGGCAAATCTGACATTAACAAGGGGCAAAAGCACAAAGGCACATCAGTAAGAAGACATTGGTAAAACAATGTGGTGCTTCACTGGAGGGCTGAGCAAGGAAACAAATGGCCTCTTATAAGAGTAAGGCCCCTTTAACAAAATACAATGACAGAATGGATTGAAGGCATATGTCCAAATTCTATTGGCTATTTTGTGAATTATGAAGATCTAAAAAGCCAGATCCTGTCTGCAGTTAACCCAAAGGAATTCTTCAGATGGAAGAAAGCCCACGACTGGCCTAAAGCCAGCAGAGTCAGTTCCTAAATGACAGTAGTTTTGAAGAAGTGAGTGAAGAGGAAGCACTCACTCTGGGGATGAATGAGAAATCCTCTTATCCTAACCATTCCCCACAAATATCTGTGTGTGCTGTCAGTTAGTTCAGTAAGTCAGTGCGAGCTCTAGGGTTGGACTAGTGCCCGACCGCTGAAATGTACCTAGCTCACTGATCATCCCCTGCCTCTCTCCCCTGAACAAAGTTGAACAGAGAAAGAGGGGACTTTGGTCAGCATCCTTGTACTGAGCATTGTAGAAGGAGTACATCCTCAGAAAAAACAAAAAAACCCAGAGTTATACAGAAGTTTAGTTACACATTAAGATACTGCAGCAATAAACACACTTTATCATCTCAAATCATTTCAATATTTGGTACCACTGGCTTCATTGCATAAACAAATACGCTCAAAGTTAAGATCGCTATGTTAACAACCATGAATAAAACATTTTTATGTAAGTGGGTAGACCAAAATATGATTTTGCAATTACTAAGCCTGATGTCTTTTAGAAGAAAAATCATTGAGCAGTTAGAGCACAGGACTTAATACACATACCTATCTATGACACCAGTTTGCAACATGTGACCTCAATGGCATGGGATGTAGCTTCCTAATCAGATTAAAACCAATGCGCATAATATATTCTTCATATCAGCATTATGAAGCTTTATTAATCATTCTGTGGCACTATGTAGTACTTTGATTATGGACATTTTAAAAATAAAAGGTGATATTCATCTTCACTAACCTAGAAATACAAAAAATGGTCATCAGAGGCTGGTCTGACATCCAAGTCTTCCTTTATTGCAAATGGGAAGAAATGCACACCCTGCAGAGGGCATTAACCTCATTTAAGATAGGCCAGGTGAGTCAACCTACAAAATCACCAGGTTCTTTCTACTGATTATAAAGACCAGCTTTGACCCAGATGTCTAATTAAAGTATCTAAATAAATCCAAAGATCAGCAATTATTGGTTGGCTTTTGAATGGCAATGTTGTAGCTAAGATGCATAATGCAAATTAGAAAAACTATTCTACAAACACCTTGGTTTTGGTTTTATGCATAGCCAAAGAATTCTTCTGTACGGTATCCACTAGATATTTAAAGCTACCATGAGGAAAATGTATGTTTTTAAAATGGACAGTAGTAGTTTGAAGGTGCAACTGTACTATAAAACAAATCAAATTTGAAAAACAAACTCACCATGCCAGCATAAACAAGTTAAAGGGATTGACTTTTGTTAGCTGATTGAAGCTCTAATCACTTTAAGTGATTACCATCAAAACCAAAAGGTAAACATCTCTCCCAATTTAAAATAAAATAGTGTCAGTATAAGCGAAATGCAAATGGGATATTTTAGTTCTTTTCCAGTGGATGATAGGCAGGCTGTATGCAGCAGTCAGCACCGAAGCTTGGCAGGAGGATTTATTTTGAAGTGTTTTGATAATAACAAACATTTATGTATGAACAGAGATTAAAGCAATGATATCATCTCTGAAAGATAATTTCTTCTGTAATTACGTATTCAGTAGATGAAGGTAAACTGCAGGAATGGCAAGGTCGAGACCATTTGTGCTTGTTTGCTCTTGCTCCCTAGAAGCAGAATGTGCACGCGGGAAGAGAGACATCTTTCAGTGACAGGCGGCAGGACGTGGGCACCCAGGACAGTGGGTTCTTTTTCTATAAAGGGGCCAGTCGACACTACCATTTACCTTAGCGTCGTTATAAAGTATATTTCAGCTACCCAGTCCAACTACAAACTTTTAAAAAATCTGAGAACAGGCAACAGGTTATTTGAATTAATTTAGAATGTTGTTCTTATCTAGTTCTGATTATAATGCCTGCATTGGTACCACAAAGGTCAATAGGATCTTGAAACAATTCAGAAGAAAACAGACCTCTGTTTTCTGTTCCCTCTGAATGTGGATTTTATTTTCTTTTGATACAGTTAGGACAAGATTAATCTCACTTAATTTTAGTTGTGTGAAATTTAGGCATCTAATCCAACAGCAGTCAGCAACAATAAACTCCTGCAGAAAGTGATTCCTCCCACTCTGTGTTAGATGTATGAATTAGATGGACTAATTTTCCCACTGGGGGTGTCTGTATCTCTGCAGTGACTACACAAGGAACACAAGGGGTTGGTTTAGAATAGACAACCAAATTTGTGGTGGTTACGTAAAATGAATCTGACCTTTGGTGCAAAAATCCCATTTTAAATCTTTTCAGGATTTGTCAGCAGAAATGTTTTTGACAGAAATCACTGTATGCATATTTACTGGGAGGAATGTTGAATCCGACTCAACATAGCCCTGTATCTTCTGCTACAATCTTATTGCCAGTTCCTGTACTCAAAAAGTATGATGGCCTGTTCCATTTTTAAAATGAAAATGCTAGTAGCAAATCAATGCACAAAATAAAATATTTATTAACAACTGGAAACTAAATTTAAAGTATTTCTATTTTTAGAAAAGATTTAATGCTTAAATACAGATGATAATGTTTTGGCACTCTCTATTCTAGTCCAGTACACTCAGGTCTGCTACCAAACTGCTAATCTGCTAAAGACAATCTGTATGCTAGGGTATATTTCAGTTTTCATCTTCAAAAGACTATCCTCTAGCATGCTTCTCCTGATTTAGAGTGACACAGAAGTGAGACAGACAAAAGTCTGTTGATTAATCTGATGAACAGAGGATGGCATTGGTTTTCCAAGGTTTCCTAATGTCCTGTGATGTGAATGAAAACCTTGATTAAATGATGGTTAAAGTGAGAAATTTGAATTCTCAGTCCATCTAGTACAGAATCTACTGTCAGAAAAGCCCTTACTGGCCAAATGCCTGTGTCTCATAAGGAATGCTAAAACTGTCAGGCCAGGCCGACTTCCCACAGTACATTACGGGTGGATGCAGAACTGTACTGCTGCTCCTCTCACGCTTTATGGCCCAGGTTAGTAAGCATCTCTGCCACCTCTGCCGCACAGAGGAAGCTGTTGGGCTTCTGGCAGCTGCTCCCTGTCTATGATGGGCATGAGCTTGGACATCTGAGCTGGAAAGTGACAAACGTTTCAGGTAGTTATTGACACTTTGCATAAGACTGTGTGTTTTGAAGAATCCTGTGTAAGGAAACAAGATTGCAGAGGTGGTTGCTGGCAACCTCCCAGAAGTGTATAACAAACAGGCTGTTGGAAGTTTATGTTATTTATGGATAGTTTCAAAGTTGGCACAGTGGTTTAGTGCACGTGTGTTATTTGTGTGTGTGTTTCTTTTTTTAATCTGCATTTTAGCCCGATTATAGTAACCGTTTGTCCTTGATCTTACTACTGACCTTTATGCCTATTTAACTCTTATGCTGTACTACCTCAGCCCGTGCTGCACGGTTGGGATTCAGCTAACCTAGCTTACGTTAGGTTTCTTATCTCAGATGACCCATCTTGCTGCATAGTTAGCAGAAAGAGATTGGCATCTCTAGAGGATGTGTGTTCTGCTCTACAAAACAGGGAGGATGCTTCACTCTCCACTTGGTAGCCAACACACAGGTATTTCATGTCAATTCAGGCACCAGTTCAGAGTATCAGATATAGCCCCAGAAGGCTGGCCTATAAGATCTATAGGAGACTGGGGCCCTTATGTAGTTGCAGTTAGCAATCAGGGAAGATGCCTTAAGTCAACTAAAATGGCACAGCATGCTTTTGTATGGACAACTCATTTGCATCTTGAATGACTGACCGGCACTAGGGGCCCTTGGTACTGGTTTCCCAGTCTGTTCGTGCTGAAGCAGGATTCAAAGAGCAATGGCTGCTTGATCCTCAGACACTGGAGGCGCAGCTTTCCACAATGTGTGGAAATTATCCCTTAAGTAATCTTATAATCTCTGGCCTAGGAAATCCTAAAGAAAAAAAATCTTTCTCCATCTATTGTTCCCCTCTACTCACTACATAACATTTCAGATTTAGTATTATCATAATATCCAAAATCATTCATCTGACATTCACAGGCACGTGAGAAGCTTTTCCGATGAGTGTATTTTGCACAGGTTCAATGTTCAAGAAATTGCAGAAGCTGCCATAGACTTTATAGGTTAAATTTGACTCTTAGACATTTGTAAAATTCACCAAAATTTAAGGAGCTTTTCCTGTCTCCCATTCCACCCACAATCCACTGAAAATAACTTAGCTGAAAAAAGGATAAATTTTATCCAATGTTCTTTGCAGTTCTTGTCTCACACCAGTCACTACCTAAATTAGGAATAAATATCTGTAAAAAGTCAAAGAAGTACTTTCAGAATTCAAACCCAGACAGAAGTTTGAAAAGACCAGCCCTAAGACAAATGAAAATGATTTAGTATAGCAGGTGTATTTGTCACTTTCTGTGCAGCATACTAAAAACATTTAAATGCCTTCTAAACATCACTGTGCAAAGCCATTGCCTCTTATTTCCAGGTGTTCATATTTTACCAGTTTCAAATGACAGTCTGACACAAAGCTAATGTATCTATGAATGATTTCTGCCTGGATATCTGTTACAAAAAGAAGCTTAAATTTGCTCATCCTTTCTCTGTTTTCATTATATAAAACCATAATAAATAAAATGTATTTAAACAGGACAATTTGTTCTGCAACAAATCGCAGTGGACACGAGGATCCTGGCACCATTGATCCTGGTGTTATACAAATGCTACACTATACTTAAAATCAGAGTAAGGGCGAGTCTGTCTTTTATCTGCCTCACTGGATTCAGGGCTTCTGAAATAGATCATTTCTGGAATATCATTTGTTGACACAAAACATGGTTACAGTAAGTTGATTTATAGACAAAGTTTTACCTTCAACCTGCTTTCAGTAATTTAAAAAAATTATGCTAGAAAAAGTAACCAGCCTACAAACCAGCACAGCTTAGATATGAACAGCAAAGGTAATGGTAAATCTGATGCTCATAAAGTCACTAAGTGTTTGACTCTGAATAGAACAATGCAGTGACTGCTTCCTCTGTTCGTGTCTGCTTTTTCTTGAAATACATTATAACAGAGACTTTTCTTCCTGCTGTATGTTGCCTTTCCATGTCTATGACAACTCATGCTGACTTAGTCACCATTTTCAAAAGGAAATCAGCCCTTTTTAGTACTGATTACCAGTATAGCCAATATAGCAGAGCAGGCAGAGATGCTACACAAGATTTTCCCTGTTTGTTTTGCCACCTCATGCCAGTGAATCAGGTCCCAGAAAGAAGCTGACAGATTACACAGTGTCCTGGAATGGAGACAGATCTCAAGTGCTGGGAGGAACAGTCATGCTCATTTTTATTTGTCACCTAAGTGAGGCACTATACAAACGTACCCAAAGGTGAGAAGCTAATCCCTTGATAGCATTCTCTACCTTCATCTTCCAATAAATAGTTGTTGGGTTGTTCATACTGAAGTAATGCAAATTCGCTTTCATCAGGAGTGGAACCATATTGCTCAGGACATAATATTTTCAGCAGGCATATTCAAGAAGATAAGCAAAATCGCTCCAGATTTGGAGTGACCTCAACTGACTTTAATTTCAGCTAGCAGTATTTGGCCCTAAATAAGATGAGATAAGAAGAAATGGAATTTCTTTCTGGAGCTATTTTAAGGGCAATGACTACTATATACAGTGTCAGAATAAGTGACTGAAGTTAAATTTAAAAGACAGACATACTTATGTTTTGCTTTTTCCAAAGACAGTCTCATCTGTTCTTAAGTCTGAACAGCAGAAGAAAAACATGAAAAACTATGGTAAGGAACCTAATCCTTCTGCAAGCAGAAAGAAGCTTTTTCAGTGCAGAAGGAAAGGAAAAACAAACTGTGCTATGAGAGTTTGGGCTGTTTTTGTATTGAAAGGAGAAAGTCTAATCCTGAGCCATGCCTGAAGAAGAAGTGTAAACTCAGCCCTTCTGTAAATTCAGAGATTGCTGTTCTAAGACAGTTCTAAAGCAGTCCCACCCGGGTGTTTGGCTTCTCTATCTGTACATAAAAGTCTTCCTAATTTGAATGAGRTTAAGTTATGGAAAATCTGGACATTTTAGACAGATAACTTTGTTAGTCTATCAAGGTCTGGGCTTTGGAAAAATTAAAATAAATACTGAAATGCCTTACATCACTGCAGTATGATTAAATTTAAAATTTGAAGTAGACTGGATTTAAATGTGCTCTGCAGTCATTTAGTTTAGTGTTTAGGATTTACAATAAACTTTTTCCCATTCTGTATTTCTTTCTCTGGTGAAAACATTGTGCAATCTCTATTTTATCATCTTTTCATTCATTTTTGAGGCATACCCATTCTCTGGAAGGAAGGCACAAAATGAAAAAGTGGTTTTATTTACTTCCACCTAAAAGGTGTTTTAGTATTGAAGGAATCATCTCATTTATGAGGCATGCTTAGAGAACTATAAATTTTGGTTGCCATGCTAACAGGGAATCACTCAGTTGATTCCAGTAAAATAAAAGTATAAAAATTACATTTCCTTGTAAAGAAAGGGGAAATATTAAGTTAACAAAACTGCAGGTCTTGCCAATTGCAGGAAATTTTATTACAATTCTGCCCTTTTGCAATGTATAATTTTCTGTCAGCGTTTAATGCTCCTGAACATCAACTGTTTCTTTTTAACAGGATTGTGGCAACTGTCCCATCACCAAAACACTCCGGATCTTGCAAATGCAAATCCCGTGCGCAGGTGAAATCCCTCCAGCCAGCTTGTTTGCGCCTAGGAGTCCTTCTACAGCTCTTTTCATCACGCTTTTCTCACAYCGACCTCGCATTCCTCCTGCCCCCCGGTCCCTCCGGGGGCCTCAGCAGCGCCAAGGTTTCCGGGCAGGATCTGAGCGTTTACGGGGCCGAACCGCGGCCGCGGCCGGGCGCTGCGCCGCGCTGCGCTGCGCTGGGGGGCGCGGAAAGTTGCGACCGCTGCGATGCCCTGCGCAAGCTGGGGACCCGGCACGGCAGCGACGGCCGGCAGCGCGGGCTTCCGCGGGTGCGGATCCCCGGCCTCGCTGCGCGCGAAACGCAAACTCCCGCTACTGCAGCGCCGGGGAAGGGGCGCCGAGTGGGCACAGGGCGGCCCCCACCGTCGCCCGGGGCAAACCTCCCTTTGCCTTTGCCTGGGGGGCAAATCCCAAACAGGGAACTTGCCCGGCAACCGGCGGAGCGGGGACCGCCTGCGGAGCGCTCCCCTCCGCCGACCCCCCCGCCCACGACCGCGGCGCTCCGCTGTCCTGCAGGTGTCACACTTCACCCGCAGTCACCGAGGGATACCGCTTCCCACGGTAGCCGCTGAGAGAGAAAAAACAAACAAACCAAAAAAAAGCAAACCAAAAAACCCCACGCATTTATTATGCCAAAGGGAAAGAACGGGATCTTAATATTTCCCTGGTCTATAACCAAGAAGGTACCCAATGTCTTAGTCGCTCCATGCTTGTGGCGGCGCAAAAGTTAGCTCATACCGTCCTAGGGACTTCTTTGTAGAGGAACGAGAAGGGAATCAAAGAGTCAGAAGGAAAATATATAAGAGTTGATGAGAACTTACTTGGTTTAGGTGCATGCGTTGACAACCGGCATCTTCCTTCAACGGTAGTAACAGGTCACATTTTCCCTTGGAAGTACCCCTTTCAATTCCTTTTGTAAATTAAATCCTTTTAAAAGATGTTTGCTTTATTTCACTGGCGGTCGTCCATCTCAGCCACTTTCCCCCCCACCCCCTTTTACTTTATTTTCTTCATTTTTGCCGCACGCGCGGACACGCTGTCGCACACACACCCACGAGTCAGAGGGTCTCCATCGCCTCCAGCCGAGGGAGCCGCGCCGGCCGCCTTGCCCCGGTGATGAGAGGCGAATTCTCCCCCGGCTGCTTAGTGTGGCATCTCCGTATTCCCTCGAGGAATCTCCTGCTGGCTGTAAAAAGTAACAGTTCCTTTCGACGCGATGTTTCCCGCTGGACCGCAGGCTGCAGGGCATGGACACGAGAGGAACGACCCGGTAATCACGGCAAAAAGAGTACAAACGGGCAAAAATCGGGGGTTCCCTCCCGGGCGACCCGCTCCCCCTCGGGTCAGCGGGAATGCCTGCCCCGGAGGAGCCGCGTCCCGCCGCGGGTGCTCGGGGCTGCACGGCCGCGCCGTCTCCGCAGCAGCGCGCGCTGCCCT